>NC_089853.1:5954404-6209404 GCF_036373705.1 Amia ocellicauda
CGGCTGAAAGACTGCTGCGCTCAGCGCTGACGGGGGCACGCTTGGTGATCTGGGTGGGACCGGCTGATAGTTCAAGTTCAATCCATTAGTTCCCAACGGCTCCAGAAAAGGCCAGTTTTACCGCAAGTCCTGGGAGGTACAAACTCCTGTGACTCGGCACCATAAGAGCAATCGAGTTCACCAGGCACGAGGATGAGGCTGAACAAAGAACTGCTTTCTGTCCGTGCTCACACAGGTATAAGGGATGTATTATACTGAGGCGGACACTGTCGTATTCAATACTGTGTGAAAAATGGGCCGACGTGAAACTGGGCTCAAGCTGTACATGTGTTAAAGAAAACGCCCCCATACAGGACAGGCAAGAGAAGGGGCTTTCTGGGGCAAAAATGTGCATTTAAATAGGGTTAAAATATAATCTCCACTTCTTGGGAGTCACTTTAAGGTAACACTTTATCAATGCTTCTTTTCAAGGTGCTTTCAAGTCAACAGACGTACATTTCCAATCTCATATTTCATCAGTATATAGTTTAGTGTGGAAGACATGCCTGTGATTTATTCAGTTTGTGTGTGTGTTGAATGTGAACAAAGGTGCACCGAAACAAAATGTACAAATATAATTGTCCTGTGGAATTGGATCATCATTCAGTTTGGTGATGGATTGATTATATTTTAGACACTATAATTAAGATTGATGGAGCCTCTTTCGTCCTGCATATCCTTTTAGCAGCAGAGCACAGGCTCTATTCAGTACAGGCTGTTTATCCGATGTAACCCAAATCAAGGACTCTGCTCTTGAAGACGTGGTCACCCCACTTAATCCTGCTCGGTGCGTTTGTGCCTCACACACAGGAGCTCAGCTCGGAGGGAAGTATTTTACTTTAAACACAAAAAAAAAAAGCCTTGAAGCTTTTACCACTTCTAGTCAAGTACCACTCTGCTGGCTGGCATCTGGATTCATAAAAGTTTCGCCCACAAGGATTTGATACTGAACTGAGAAGCAGAGTGCCAAGCAGACCTTTCACTTAGGGGGATCGCAATTGACAATAAGAGGATGCATTTCCATTAATTGGAGCAGGACAGGCCTCTTTCTTCGCTGCCAGAGAACTGTCAATTGTTTTTAAGAGTGCGGACAGAAAAATATGCTTTTGTTAGTGTACTGAGCAGCACCTAATGCACAAGGTGCGATGCATTTGTGAACGCTGCACTTATGGCAGGTAGATCTATTTGAGCCTCTAAAAATAAGAACCATCTCTTGCAAAACAAACAGGCCAGGTCTCAGAAGGGACTGTAAGGCCAGCAGGGATGAACTGTACTCTTGCAAGCGTACGGCTTCTCGTCATTTAATTTACAATCCTGCCACTTCAGTCGGCCTCCGTTGACAATATCATTAAAATTACACTATATACATGCGCTGCTGCATGGTCACTACAGCATCACAGACTGGGAGGGCTGCGAGGAAACCTGCAAAATGCCCATTCGATTGCAATAAACGTTGACAAATTGTTTTCATTGCCACATTTACGCCTTCATTCTAAAACGTCTGCTTAACATCTCAACACTGGTGAAGCTGCCCGATAACACCATGAAACACTGAACAGTTCAAATTACTGCACTTTAATTGAGTTATCAGCATATCTGATGATTGCTGCTTTTAAATCATGGAGGACTGATTAGACTGAAATGGGTGTGTTTTGTATTATTTTTTCGATATCCTTTTGGATGAACCTGCAGCTCTGAAGTCCTGTAATAGTTTCCATACCTGAAGCTTGTACTCCTTGTTTAGCAATACAGTAAACTTTATTCTGACTTATTTGTGTCCTGCACTTATTGCTCATTGGTTTATTTCATGGACCGTTTTGTGTGAGATGAGCACAATTCCATGCTATGTATTGCAATATGACAGCAATTCCTGAAAACAGCGACTCAGTACACAAAACTGACCCATACCTGAAAATGTCAAACCAGAAATGAAGTCACACACTGATGTTTTGTTTTGGCACAAGATGCAAAAGCACTTTTACAAAAAAAGATACATGAAGGTTAAATAATTTTCTACCCATAGTTTTGTTTCACAATGTTTAAGAATCACATACATTTCACATTCACATTCCACAAAGAAAAATCTCAGCTAAAAATCTACACAAACCTAATTTAATGATCTGCATTCTACGCAATGCCAGTTCCTGAAAACATTAATCTTCTGTCACTGTCCTGGACATGTAACGCTATGGAGCTTCATGGAAGCTATTCAAGTTTTAAAGAGCATTATTTTCTTGCTTCATTTGCTGTCAGTCCATCTGTGTCCTAAATGTTCTGTCTTATGCCTCCGGTTATTATCTCTCTATAATCTGCACAAGGGAGGCAACGTTTATAATGAGAAAATCACGGAGGAAGCGGAACTTGGGGAAGCAGAACACAGAGGAATTCTAGAACAGCAGTAGAGTTACTTACTCACCATTGTTCAGTGTCTGTTCTGTCTTTGATACGTGTCCTCCAGTGAAGACTGGCTACACGTGGAGCTCATTGATATCCAATCTGATTGTGGGCATATACACGTCTTGGTTTTGTTCTAATTATTGGTAAACCTGTAAAATAAAACTGTCCCAATATATTCTGCATGCTCTCATTCCTGGAGAACTGAGCAGGACAATGGCATCAGGGTATGACAATAAAAATTATGTGGACGTGACATAAACACAATCAAGGTCTCACCAGGCATCAGTCCGAGGAGATTGTCGCATTTGACTGATTCTTTCGCAGTGGGAGCATGTAAGTTAAAATATGTAAATAAACAATAACGTTGTGAAAAGACAACTGAGGGTACTATCTGTCTGAATGAGTGTTTTAAGTTGTATTTAAGGGAATATAACGCAGGCTGATGAAATCTACAGCCCTCAAGTCATAAAAGAAATGGTGGCAAAAACATTAGAGTAACCCAAGGATTATTGTGCGAAAACCGTCTCAGCCTAAACCAATCCGACCATCTGCAAACTCTGCACTGAACTGGTTCGCTCCCAAGCATCACTGCCGGAGCAGCTCGCATCAGTGTTTCCCAACCTTTTCAAGCCTAAGACACAACTACACGTGTGTGCAACACGTTTTAATCAGGGGAAGTTAACCTACTGATGTCATACGATGGGTTAAACGTTAAATTTAAGGTTATATTTTGCTCCCGGCTTGGGTTGGGATTTGGATTTGGGGTTCAGGCTGTTTGGCCCTAAAGGGGGACAGTTATTGATGCAACACAGGGTTATAGTGAATAGTTTCTGCACTGTGATCCAGTTCTGATTAATTAGGCCAATTAATGGACATGTCTAATTAGCTCAAATTTTGAATATTTAAGAAAAAATAGGAAATCCAAAATCTGACCAAGCTCATCTTTAATGAGGGATACAAGTGGAGGTGGGACGGGTCTGAAGGTCACAGCGGGGTTGTTAACAGAGCATCCAGTAAGACTGAACTATAACGGATGTGTTATTATCGTAGCTGTCCGAGGTGCGACTCCTCTAACCCCCCGCGGCACGCCGGGTTGGGAAACACTGAGGATTTCGATGCAGGACACGCAGGGGCAGCACAGCAGGGGGGGTTGGAAAGACGGCACCGAACGTACATTTAAACCGTCTCGAGCAAATCTGAAACCCGCCGGTCTGAGCTCTCGCTCCGCAATCCCAACAAATCCCAACAATCTCCCTCAGAGGGAGATTAAACCGAGAGAGGGAGAGAGAGAGCGCGAGAGGGAGGGAGAGAGAGTCAGCAGGAGGAGGAGGAGAAGGCAGCAGTCCGTTTGGGGGCTCGATGGCTCAACAGAACAGGTGAAAGGGGAGACGGGCGAGAGGGGACTCAGGCCAGAACAAACTGCCAGTTCGTCAGCAGGATCTTGATGCCCTTGATGACGGATACCACCGAGGTGGCCGGGTCGAACTTCAGCGTGTTGGCGTCGCCCTTCTTGCACTTGTCCCTGAAGACGTAGATGCAGCCGTTGCAGCTGGCCACCTTCCACAGCGAGGGCACGCAGCTCCAGGCCTCGGGGAAGCGCAGTCGCGTGAAGCTGTCCAGCAGCGGGTTGTAGCAGACCAGCGAGTCGCCCTCGGCCACGACGAAGATGAGGTCCTTGTGCGCCGTGGCGTGCATGCACCCGGCGAACGGCAGCATGTAGGCTTTGGTGTGGCACTTCTGCGCGGCCGTGTCGAAGCACTGGATGATGCGCGAGGGCTTCGTGAAGAAGTCCATGTCGTTCTCCTCGCCGCCCAGCAGATAGATGGTGCCGCCCAGGTTGACGCCCGCCGCCCCGGAGACAGCCGTGTCCAGCTGGCTGGTCTCGGTCCACATGTTGTCCCGGACGGTGTAGTAGATGACGGCGTTGGACAGCGTGTCCTGCAGCGTCTTGCCGCCCAGCGAGTAGATGGCGTCCTCACCCGGCACGGAGACCAGCGTGTGCTGCAGCCGGTCGCGGGGCAGCGGGGCGCAGCGCTCCCAGTCCATGGTGTGCATGTTGCACTTCCACATGCGCCGCGGGATCGAACCGCCCACCACGTACAGGTCGCCGCCGTGCTTGCAGGCCGCCGTGATCTGGTGGCACAGGCTGTTCTGGCCGCTCACGCTGATGGCGTCGTCCTCGTCGCAGTGCAGGGACACGGCCAGGGAGTGCGTGCGCGTCTCCTCCTTGCCGATCAGGTAGATGTGCACATTCTCGCCGATCTCCTGTGGGGGGGAAAGTCAAGGCGATGAGAATGAATGCGTTTATTTAATATCACAAGGCTTCCACAATGGCCCCTGGAGTTGCATGGCTACGCCTCTGTGACAATTCACCACGGACTCACGGTACCTTCAGGCTGTCCTGCAGCATCCCCGAGTGCGCCCCCCGCTCGTCCTTTTTGTGGTTCACCCACGAGTCGATGGCCGCCGTCGGGTTCTGGGAGCTGGGGACTCCGTCTGCAGGGATGAGAGAGAATTATACCGACGCCCTGAGAATCTGCTTCACAGCTAATAATCGCAGGTTTTGAATCTTCGAGCCTCATTCGAAGTCGTTCTACAGCCACAGGAAGAGAAGTTAACCTCTGCATCGTGACCTCGTTATTCCCTGAGTGGAGTCTGAACGTCATACAGAAGCTGTTCATTGTGTTTAAGGGGGGGGTTAAGGAACAGATACTCAACAAAGGGATACTTGTACAATGGGTGCAGTATTGTCACAGCCTCACAATGACTAATTTTAACCATCATTGTCCTGATACACAAAAAGACACAGCTCTCCACACCCGGCTACGGTGGCCCTGAAGTGCAAAACACAATTGCAAAAAGAAAAACACTAAAACAATTTTTTTTTTTTTTTTATTATGGAATTGCGTCATCTAGAGTCCTACCAATAGAAAACATGTCTCGCTTCATTTATTAAAAACACAAAATACATATAATGACTCTATTGACTGTAAACTCTTTACAGGGAAGTATAATTAGAAGTGGAGGTGCACTGTATAGAGCGACAAATGTAGGTCCTGTAGGCTAATTTCATATCTCGATCAAGACCTATATTTGTTAATATAGAATGCAAGAATACCAGCTCTGGGACCAAATCAGTTTTAATATCAGAAATAAACACTGTGTAAACAGAGAGCTTAACTCACATACATTGCACCAATTATGTGTGTGTTTTCCCTGTAGTGTTTATAGTGAACACTGTCCTCATATGTATTAAATGTACGTGCACACACACACAGAGACCCACATACGCACAGACAGTATTGTGTGAACTGTAACGTTATAGTGTTCATCTAATAAAAGCATGATGTTCTTCATTAAATGTGAAATCAGTAATCTTAACATTTGTTTAGTTGTTTCCGTCAATTCCCCAACACACCATGTGCATGGCAATTGCTTTAAGAAACACTTAAAGTAGGCTAACATCACTTTCTAACCTTTTCTAACCTGCATCAACACTTATCCTTGAAATCGAGCGTTTCTCTCATGCACAGAGAGCACAGAGCAGAGAACAGAGACGCTGACCAATGGCAGCGCTTCAGTCCTGCGTGGGCGTGTAGCTGCCCATAACAGCAGTGGCCTTCGAAATAATGCGGCTTGGGGATGAAGAAACTAAAAAAAAAAAAAAAAAAAAATGTTTTTGTGTTTCTCTTTTTGTTTTTGCAATTGCCTGATTTTTTTTCCAGTTGCGGTTTTCTTTTTGCACTTCAGTGCCACCGTACCCGGCAGACGCAAAGCTCTTCTGTTCAATAAAGCGTATCAGAATACATGGCAACAGCCGTCCCTAATTCGATTCAACAGAGAGGACTGATAGATGATACGGCTCCAACGGCACCAGAAAGAAAGAAAGAGACGAAGGAGTAAAGCAGGAGGAGAGAGGCAGGAGGCAGACCTTTGATGATGTCCACGAGCAGCCGCAGGGGCAGGTTGAGAAACTCCTCAGTCTGGTGCAGCTGGACCAGGTGGATCTTGGCGCAGTGCTTGGCCGAGGTGTACAGCTCCTGGTCGCTGTGCTGGTCAGCCAGCCACATCACCTGTGCGGTCGGGGGAAAGGGTGCGTTTTAAAAAAGGGAAGGGACAACGTCTTCACAGCTTCCATCCCACCCCCGTTCCTCACCACTCAATACCTCTATTATTGTCTCAAATTATATCAACTGAATGGCTGCCCAGAACGGCATTACACACATCTGTGAGCCCTGCATGATTGTGTACCCCCCCCCCCCCCCCAACCGCAAAACCACCCTCACTCGCTCATGAGCCACTGACCTGCAGGCAGTTCCTGACGGCCACGGTGCGCGACAGGAACCGGGAGCACTCCTCGAACAGGGCGGTCAGCTGGTACATGTCGGCCATCTCGTAGGTGTCCTGCAGGTCCTCCACCCTGAGCTTGATGGTGCCGTGGTAGATGTAGTCCACGAGCAGTTGGAAGACGCGGGCGCTGACGTCCTTCAGCTCGATGCTGCGGTTGTGTGCCTCCTTCAGGTTGGAGGTGAACATAGACCGGAAGAAGCAGCTCTGGGCCGACAGGACCAGTCGGTGGAGCTGGAACTCCTTGCCGTCCACCATCACCGTGACATCGGCGAACAGCCCGTCCTCCAGGCACAGGTCCATGATGCTCTTGACCACGCGGCTGGAGTGCGAGCGGTCGGTGAAGGTGTAGCCCAGGAAGTAGTTCTCCTCGCCAGACGAGCCCCCCACGTTCAGCACCCCCGCATCCTCGCTGGACTCCATGTCATCTACAAAAACAACACTGGTGGACCCACTTGACATAATACAACAAGGCCAGTCCCTTCTTTCTCCATGCTTAGACAATCTTGAACTCAACTATGACCTAAGCCAGGGGTGGCTAACCCTGGTCCTAGAGAGCCACAATCCTGCAGTATTTCCAGGTCCCTCTAAATTACCAATTAATGGATACTTTGAACACAGGGACATTTTGCCTAATTAAGACCCACAATAGAACAAAATCCCGCACACCCTGCAGCTCTCGGGGAGCAGTGTTAGCCACCCCTGACCTAAGCTATGATTTCAGACAGAGAGAGAATTGTGTGGATCCCCTAAAATGTTCTGCTGGGGCAGGAAGCTTTTGCGCAATTGTCTGATTAGGATAGTCTTGTCCAGAGCTTGACCCCTGGAGGGCCATAACAACTCACACAACATAAACAAACACAACCTAAAAAGCAATCGGAACAGAAATTGCACACCTGGGAGAAAATCAACAAATGATGGACAATCATAGCAGATACAGAGTTTGGCCAATAATAAAACAGGAACCAGACCCCAGAGTACAGACACTGTGCAGGGAATGGATGTGGAAATGTAATTTAAGCAGCATGTCTGAGAAAACAACAACAACAACAACTCTCCTTATGGATTCGCAACACGTTAGCTTTGTCTTGCACTGGTTGTTCGGTTTTGTAAATTTATAAGTTGACTTGACCTATAAAAAATAAAACCAGGCTTCCTTCACATTCAAAACACACATAAAATATTTGATCTCTGCTAGATCTTTGATTCTGCTATAACTCTCTGTGCCAGTGTGTGTGGAGCATGACAATCAATAACACAGGAGCACAAGTCAGTCTGGTACCAAGTCATAAACACAAAGCCCACTTGTTAAAGCTTTTCTCTCCCTGTGGGTACTGCTGTCTCACTGCACAATCTCCAATAAATTACAGGGGCTACAAGTGCCTCTTAAGTCAGCCAGACCGGCTTACTATTTTATCATCGTAAAACAAGGGCACTACTGTAACTCATGTCATTTTAAAAGGGTAATACTATCAAACATACGCAACCAGGCCCCAAACACTCCCAATACCACTCAAGAACACGTTTCTCCTTCTCCTTCTCTCTCTCTCTATTTCTATGTGACTAATGAATCAATCACGTCTATCTGTTGTTTCCACCTCGCACGTCAATATTACAATCGACTCCATATGTATGTAATGCAATGTTATACACAACATCAATGATGCTTATTGGAGAGGTTTCATTAGATTAAAACGAGTTAGTACACATTATAAGCCAGGAACCGTTAGGAAAATGAGATCAATGCGCTCTACATGCGACACAGCTGATGTAATGTCATGTTTTTACGAGCTTTGATTTGATGCTGCAGCGGGGCTTGTCACACAAATCACGCCAAAGCCTTTGTTTTGTTGTTGAGTTAAACCTGTACGGAAATGCAGTACATGTTGTTTATTTACCTGTCCTTCCACAATCCCAGCCCTGACGTGTCGTTAATCTGAACCTCGGGTAGTTTTATATGCTACCTATGCCTCTCAGCTGTTGTAAGCACCTGTAGAAGTGGACCAGGGGGACCGTATAGACACACACACACCGCGGCCACTCAGCGGAAGGAGAGGGGAAACGAACGGACTCGTTTCCGGGCAGGACCGGTGCGGCGCTAAAACGCGCCCGGCTGGAAACAAGGCCGCGGCGTTTCAGTGTCCTCTTTATAGAGGTTGAGTATAACATACAGTACAGCAGTACGGTGTGGCGCCAATTCAATTCAAGGGTGCTTTATTGGCATGACAAACAGTTGATATTATATACATACATTGAAAAATAATAAAAGGTAAGAAAAAAAAATGAAACAGTAACATTATAATTTATAAATAAAATCTTAATAGACATGTACATTTACTTTATTTATAGTTATCAGGTTACAGCTGGTGCTCATGTATGTTTTCACAGTGAGCCCCTCAGGCTGTGGCAGGCGGCTACATATTGGGCGGCCAGGGGGGCTGTATGTCCCTCCCCCAGGAGGATAGCTATTTTTTTTTCATTTATCAATTCAGAGAATGATTTGGTAATATTTATGAATTTATTAAAGAATGTGTCCCTTTATTTGGCATATTTATTGCAGTGGAGGAGGAAGTGCATCTCTGTCTCGACCTCTCCTGTCTCGCAGTGACACAGCGCCGCTCCTCTCTGGGCAGCCAGCTCTGCCTGTGTCGGCCCGTCTCTATGGCCAGGCTGTGGTCACTGAGCCTGTACTGGGTCAGGATCCGTCTCTGCTTCGTATCTCTGACAGTGAAGAGATACTCTGCCAGGGTGTATTCTCTGTTTAGGGCCCGATAGCAATCCAGTTTACTTTGGGATTTGGTTTCATTGTTCCAATGTTCCAGATAGGAGGTTTTGGTTATCTTTATTATTTGGTTGACTCTGATTGGGGGCAGGTAAGCAGTGCTGACCTGAAGCTGGTCTCTGTTCGCAGTATTAGCGGGGGTCAGTGCCATGAGCTTCAGGGCCAGCTGACTCAGTGGACTCTTTTCAGGGCTGAGCTCTTGGGTTTGGAGGGCCTTGTACTGGAGTGAGTCTGACTCGCTTTTCTTCAGGCGCATCCATAATTTCAGTGCTCTTTTCTTTTATTAATGAGGGTTGGGAAGCGGCCTAATTCTGCCCTGCATGCGTGGTTTGGTGTGTTCCTGTGCACCTGCAGTATGTTTTTATAGAGTTCAGCATGCAGGGTCTCTATTGGATGTTTGTCCCACCTAGTGTAGTCCTGTTGACTGAGTGGACCCCATACTTCACTACCATACAGCGCAATGGGCTGGATCACACTGTCAATTAGTTTGAGACAGATTTTGACTGGAATATTAATGTTATAGAATCTTCTTCTGATTGCATAGAATGCTCTTCTTGCTTTGTCTTTGAGCGTCTTCACTGCCAGGTTAAAGCCCCCTGACGCACTAATAGTCAGGCCCAGGTAGGTGTAGTGTGAGGTGTGTTCTAGGGTAGTGTTATCTAGCGTGAAGTGGTATTTGTTTCCCTGAGGTCTGGCCTTTTTTTGGAAAATCATGATCTTTGTCTTCTTCATGTTTACTGCCAGGGCCCAGGACTGACAGTACTGCTCTAGTAGTGCCAGGTTTTGCTGAAGCCCTTGCTCTGTGGGCGACAGCAAGACTAGGTCATCCGCATAGAGCAGGAATTTGACTTCTGTGTCATTTAGGGTGAGGCCAGGGGCATCAGACTGCTCCAACACCGTTGCCAACTCATTGATGTAGATGTTGAACAGTGTTGGGCTCAAACTGCAGCCCTGCCTCACTCCCCGCCGCTGAGTGAAGAATTCTGTTCTTTTGTTGCCAATTTTTACTGCACATTTGTTTTCGGTGTACATTGATTTTATAATATCATAGACTTTACCCCCTACATCGCTTTGAAGAATTCTGTAATAAAGTCCCTCGTGCCAAATGGAGTCGAATGCCTTTTTGAAATCAATGAAACAGGCAAAGATATTGCCTTTACTTTTTGGTGGACGTGTTTGTCTATGAGGGTGTGCAGGGTGTAAATATGATCTGTAGTGCGGTGATTTGGGAGGAAGCCAATCTGACTCTTACTCAGGACACTGTGCTCGGTAAGGAAGGCCAGTATCCGGGCGTTGATGATACTGCAGAACACCTTCCCCAGGTTGCTGCTCACACAGATGCCCCGGTAGTTGTGTTAGTTTTATCTCTGAAAGATACGCACACCTTTAACAGGATGCAGAGAATCGCTGTACACCACAGAGCCAAAATGGCGAGTGCAGTATAACAGTTACCATGCTCGCGTTGACCCCCTAGACATAAATAGCCCTTATTATTTAATTCGCAGGTTCGTATCTCGACACCAGTGGTAAAGGGTAGTGCAGTGGTACATCTATCGAGACTTTTACACGCACATTGTTATTGAAGCTTAATAATCACTCAGCTGTAAAGAAAAGACAAGCGGGTGTGGAACCATATATATATATATATAAAATCATTGTTCATTTCTGTTTATTCTGCTCTATCTATGGTGGATCCTCAGATGTGACCTCACTTCCGCTCTGCGCGGTTTTGTCACAACATTGCGGACTCCAACTTCCGGGTAGCGATGGCGGCCTCCCTGGCGCGTTTTGTCCGCGGAGGACTCGGCAGAAATCTTGGTTGTAAGTCAGCACTCGCAGGATGTTTATTATTATCTGGGCAGTTTTCATAAAATGGCCGTTTGGGAGACCGTGTTGTTCAGATGCATTTCGCGCAGTCGTGCTTTATGCAATGCTTCGCTTGCAGTTTCTCAATTCTGTATCTGGATGACCTTCCACTGCTGTGAATGAAGGGAAATTGCAGACACCCGCTTTTGTTGTATATTGTTAACAAATTGTGTTTTTTTTTTTTTAATGTTCTGTATTTGTTTCCACTGAACATTTCTAATACATCCTCGTATTTAAGTAACTGAAATTAGATTTATTACGAGAGTGCGTTTTAGATTGTCCATACTTTGCATGCAGATGAAGAATGCATGGAGCAGATATTACACAATAATAATAATAATGTGTACAGCGTTTTAAAATGTATAGCATTATAACTGATCTTGCTGTTGAATGTCTCCCAGTTGCCCACCGGGCTGCAGCCTTCGTGCAGGCGAGGTCTGAGGCGACAACCACAGACACCAGACGTGAGTGTTTATTTACCCGACAAACTATATTTAATCCTCTTCCTGAATTCTTTTATTTCCAATCAATAATACAATATCAATCTGTAGAATATATAATATTCCAGACTGTAAAGGAAAAAGCGTAACTGGTTAAACCCTTATGGGTGACTTCATATGTTGTGCACAAGGCTTTTTCAGTTCTTTGAAAGAGAAGATTCACAGTAGCATGACTGACAAGACTGCCCAACACCTAACATCGCGCATTTGGAGACTGGCAGGAAATGAGTGTCTTGTTAATTTAAATGAAGTGGTGTTTCCTCCCAGACAGTTCAAAGGATACAGCTTCCCCCCGCCCCCCATCACTGATTCCACTAACAAGATGAGGCTCTGAGAACTGAGGACAGGATTCCTGCTGCAACTGAACTAGTCATACAGTGGAAGTAGCCCTCAAGACTATTCATGCTTTTTAAATTGTAATATAATAATAATAATACTCTCTATATTCAGCTACTGTTCGACCCAAGGACCAAGTCACCCATAACCAGCTGGCAGCTTTTGGAGAGTACGTGGCCGAGATCCTTCCCAAATATGTGCAGCAAGTGCAGGTATGAGCGTGCGTCCAAGGTATACTGAGGTGTGTGTATATATATATATATATATATATACACACATTGTGTGTGTGTGTGTGGACTGTGAGTTGTGTTTTTTAAAGGCTGACTGTAATGTATTAGAATATAAGACGTAATTCTTTAACACTTAAAGCTTCCCATCTCTGATAGTTATGTATTTATAGTTTGTGAAAACGTCAAGGTTAAACAGCCAGGTCCAGGATCTGACCCTTGAGCTCGTCTCCTGGGGACAGGGAGACCTTTTTCCAGTGCTGCATCAATGGGAGTTAGAACTGGGTGGATACACTAGGTCCCAGGAGGCTCAGGTGATGCCTCTTTTCTGTACCTGTGACCGCAGGTGACATGCTTCAATGAGCTGGAGGTGATGATCCACCCCGAGGGCGTGATCCCCGTGCTGACGTTCCTGCGCGACCACACCAACGCCCAGTTCAAGAACATGACCGACCTGACGGCCGTTGACGTCCCATCCCGGCAGAACCGCTTTGAGGTACGAGCCGCAGTCGGACTCGCTCTTCCTCGGCAGCGGCCCGAGCTCCGGCCGCCATGTCGCTGAAGGACCCTTCCCTGCGGCCTGTTATCATAGGGATGTTTTTTGTGGACCCTGGATACTGGCATGTTGTTTTAACATGATTTTCACAGCCCTTCCCCCTGTCGTTAACTCTATAGGGACTTGTTTTTAAGTGTCTATCAGCAGCAGCCTTTTATTACGGATCTTTACACACAGGCTACAAACACTTAACCCCATTCTCGCCTCCCCGGATGCACAGTATGAATGTAAACCTTTTCAGATATGTATTCTGACCGTATGTCTCAGTGTTGTCGTCCTTTTAAGGGCAGTGCAAACCATTCGAAACATTGTAGCCCTCAGTGGACGCTTCCCTGCACACACTTCATTAAACCAATCACACGGCTCTCGTCAGCACGATTGACACACACCAGCTCAGACTCCCTTCTCGAGAGATCAGATGCACTCTGGCTCGTAGGGGGAATAGATGTCCAGTCGCCTCCTGGCTGTTTTACGCTGCGTATCCACAGAGAGTAACGCAGCGGGCAGCGACACAGGGTTTAATTGACTGCGTGATGCTCTCAGTACCTCAGTATCGTGTGTGTGTGCTGGTTGTGTTATAGCTCGTGTACAATCTCCTGTCCCTGCGCTACAACTCCCGGATCCGCGTGAAGACCTACACGGACGAGCTGACTCCTGTGGACTCTTCGGTGCCCATCCACCAGGCGGCCAACTGGTACGAGAGGGAGGTAAGAGAGAGGCGTCACTGGAGCCAGAAGCTCGGATGTTACTTCAGTAGGGATCTGCAGTCTTATTGGAGGTTTCTATCTTGGAATAGTGTAGATGCGGTGGTCCCCAGACCTCTCCACACTGCGGCCCGGCAATCTGTGGTATCCACGTGTTGTGGACCGCCAAACAGAACTGTACCGCCATCATAGAGTTAAAAAATATATAATTGCCAATTAAAAAAAAATGCAATATCTAATACAGAAGACTCAAAGCATTTTAAATTATTTTCTTCATATTTTATAGTTTATAAATATGCTGTGGACCGGTGCCATGGACCCACTAGTGTAGAGGTCTGGGAATTGGTTTATTTTGGCAGCATATTTAAATGGTTTGTATAACCCTGAGGACGGATTTTTTCATTATTATTTTGCTTTGTTTTCTTTCATCCCAGATTGAATCGTTTTTTGCTGTTACCTCTGCATTCATTTGTGACCAACTTCTCAATCTAGTGCCGAAACAGTGAAGCGAGTCGATCTCTGTATTGATACTTAGTGTTAACGGGCAGAACGTCGAAATCGATGTGGGTTCCTCTAGGAAATGAATATGCAGAATCAGCAGCAAGAGGACAGTTTTTACTGCCGGCTTTTATTTGTAATGCATGTTCTCAGAGACTGACGCTGCATGATTCTGGTGTCTTCAGATATGGGACATGTACGGGGTGTTCTTCGCAAACCACCCAGATCTGAGGAGGATCCTGACCGACTACGGGTTCGAGGGACATCCGTTCAGAAAGGATTTCCCTCTGTCTGGATATGTGGAGGTGAGAATCCATATTTAATTGAAGGGTCGCATTACTGTTGAAAAATACCTTCCCAGGACAGAGATGGAGACTTTTTAAACTCCCGGGGTGCTGAGTGTCTGTGCCGGCTTCTGTTCTCAATGACTTCTCTGCTCTGATTATTTAAGAACCTGAGAAAGTGTCCAATCGAGAGGAGGCCATTCGCCCCATCGTGCTCGTTTGGTGTCCATTAATAACTAAGTGATCAAGGATCCTATCCAGTCTGTTTTTGAATGATCCCAAATCGTCTCTTCAGCCACATCGCTGGGGAGTTTGTTCAGATTGTGACGCCTCTCTGTGTGAAGAAGTGTCTCCTGTTTTCTGTCTTGAATGCCTTGAAGCCCAATTTCCATTTGTGTCCCGGGTGCGTGTGTCCCTGCTGATCTGGAAAAGCTCCTCTGGTTTGATGTGCTCGATGCCTTTCATGATTTTGAAGACTTGAATCAAGTCCCCACGTAGTCTCCTCTGTTCCAGGGTGAAAATGTGATCAATTGAAGCCATTTAACTCTTTTCCCCTGGCCCTGGAAAGATTTTGGGGTAGCGCACCTGCTGTCAAGTCTATCACCATAGTCTTCTCTTTCTTTGAAACAACCTTGATCTGTTTCTCTTGTTCAGGTGCGCTATGATGACGAGGTGAAGCGCGTGGTGGCCGAGCCGGTCGAACTGTCACAGGAGTTCCGCAAGTTCGACCTCAACAGCCCCTGGGAGGTGTTCCCGGCGTACCGTGAGCCCAAGGATGCGGCCAAGCTGGAGGCCGGGGAGAAGAAACCCGAGAGCTAGTGGAGCAGCGGCCTGTGGACCCGAGGAGGGGACTCCGGCATGGCCACACGCGTGTGTGTCCTTGTGTTTCGGTTTAACCTGCAGGGGCTCGGCTGTTTCTCTGGCCTCTCGCTTAGTATTTATGTAAATAAAATATTAAATCTTCGATACCTAAAGCACTTTTGTCTCAGACTCTTGTTTTCCTGTGAGATATCTATGAATTTGACACCAAAGGGATATACAGGCATTGTAAACGAAACGCAACTGCCCAGCGATCGGCTGCTTCTGTAGTTAAGGCAGGTTCATGCCAGATGCTTCTTCCCTCTCTTAGACTTCATGAAAACTTGAGGACCATGTCCTGTGGCCCGGGGGGTTCTGCCACTGAGGCGAGGCCGTCCGCATGTGGATCTGCGAATGTGCTGTGCAGAATAGGACGGGGATGGGGTTGTTATATTCTATTCCAGCTCCATGTGTTTTGAGTTCATGCTTTGTGGTGAACAGATAATAGCAGACAGGTGTGTGTGTGTTGGTTCATCGGCAGTGTTGTACTAAAGGGGTTTGGGTGCAGCTTTTGATGAACACCCAGCATGGACTCTGGTCGCTTCTATCCACGACTATCCACAGGAGCTGCAGAAAGCTGCGTCACACGTGGGATTCATCATTGCTCTGTTTCTGCTTATTTGTGAGGAATTCCTCATTTGATTCCTTCTGAATTCCAGAAAGAATCATTCCGTTGGCTTCAGTCCGCTCTTTCCCTGGATAAACAGCCCGACTGGAATGCATGGCATTTTCACAGGAAAAAGTTCTGGATATATTGGCTTGTCTCTGGATCAGACGCTGAAAAGCCATCTGAACTGACAGGAAGTGAGGATAAATCTGCCGCTGGACTGAGGATCCACTCAGAGGAGGGAGAGGTCGTGTGGACTTCAGCATGGCTGTGCTGCTGCTCAGGGTCTGTCTGTGGGTCAGCCTGGGCCTGGCCACCCTCGGGGGATCCAGGAAGGACACAGGTGGGCTTGGTGCAGCTGCAGGTGTTCAATAGTGTGCAGGGCGCTCTGGAAATGCAATACCTGCCGGACTCCCGCTCGGAGAAGCGTCCGGGCCGTGACGTATGTATATCTAAGTACGACACTAGAAACTTTTAAAATAAGATTATTATACAGTAGCGCGTATTGCTGTAAAATACGCATGAAAACTTTCAACTGCATTGCGTGTTTTGAGAGAAAAAGCCGTAGTTTTATTAACGAAACGAACTCGTGTTCACATGCATTGAATATGGTTTGTAAACAAATCGGATAACGTGATTTGTATTATTCATTTTAGGTGTGTTAGTATTATTGGTATAACCTGCAGCTACACCGCCTCATATAGTCTTATTTGAATGCTATTATGGGGTTATTTATATGCACAAACACTTCATAAACGCTTGTATCAGCGGCTTACTGGCGACAGTAACAATCGCTGCATGTGTGTTGGGGGTGCATCTCTATATGACACGCGTTTTACCCAGTGTGTGTTGAACGCCTGCAGACTTTACCATTCCTGCACATGTGTTCAACTCATGTGATGTTGCGCACAGTAGCTGCTGGCATTCAACGCGTTAAATACGTGGCACATCCGTTACTGTACCTTTGAGATATTTTCAAACCACAGATAAATCATTTATACAGTCGGTTCTCAGCCAAGTTTGGGTTCTCCTCCCTTTTTTTTTTTGGAAGACAAGCGTTTTGATGGGGATTGATCGCACTTCAGTGTTTCTATGGAAGGATATTTTTCCTCCAAATCAAAAGTTTTTTGTTTGTTTTCAAACCATTGCAGAAAGCACGGAGGAGCCAGTGATATGAGCCAATCTGGCATGACATGAAGAGCGAGATGGGAATGCATGCAGGCTGGCTCGATGCACAATAGAGAAAGTGACTCATTTCCACAATGCCCACAACAGACAACAGATGGGATCAAATATCTACATATCTACCCATGTTGTATAAAACGGTCATCTCAGTGATGACATTATGATGTGCCATTATTATTCTCTCTCTCTCTCTCTCTCTCTCTCTCTCTCTCTCTCTCTCTCTCTCTCTACAGATTACAGATTTTCTCCAGTGCAAGGTCCTGCCACAGTAACCAAAGTAGTGTTTCACAAGTCTGTCAGTGACACCAATCTAATGTACGAGGTAATTATTTTTGAATTTTCTTAAAATATTTTATATTTTAATATAATATTTGATATCTTCTGTATTGCAGCAGGATAACTACTATTTGATTAATAAACACTTATGCTTGTCTCCCAGTAGGGGGTGCTATAGATAAACTGTTTTTTTTTCGTTGGACAGATGTTTCTTTCCACGTTTCTGTCTGTTTCATGTTCCTATTAGTAGACTATCAACATCAGTATTGATGAGTATTTGGCAAAATTTGGACCTAATTTCATTGATATCAGGGTTAACTCTTCATCATTTTATTTAGTGTCCATTTGTAATCCATATTTATATGAAGGTGTCACACAAATCATGTAATTCTTCTGTTTTTTATAAATGAATTTACAATGTATCTTTCAACACACTGTAAAAGAGACATCTGTGTAAATGTCTCTGTGATTTTGGACTCTTTGCATTATGAAAGTCCATGTTTATCCTTGAAGCATAACTTCTGTGCCAGGAAACCTTTTTAAAAGTTCAACAATGAAACATTAACGAGTCCCTAGTTTTGTCCTCGTTTTATAAGATAAACGAAACCGAATGGGGACTTTCTGAAATTCCTTCCTGGTGACTGGACCTTTCCCTGGAACGAACTGTCTTTCCCACTTCCTGTGTAAACACGGCTCTGGGTGCCGGTGCCAGAAGCACGGGACTAACACAGTCCAGGCTGGTCCTGTTCCACCCCAAGCTGTGTTTTCTTTGCCCCGGCTGCAGCGGGAGTTGTTTGGCTCTGAACACAATTTTCGGCATTGTAATTTAATTTCGCTCAGAGTTTAAAAATGCATCTGTAACCATTTCAATGTGGCCTCCACCCAGTCACGGGATATATACTGCACACAGAGGACTGGCATTGTTAACAGGGTCACACTGGTATGTGTGTGTGTGTGAGAGAGAGAGAGAGGGAGAGTGTGTATGTGTGAGAGAGCACGTGTGTGTGTTTGTGTTAGGACAGAGTCCCAGTGTGAGATGACACTTGAAACCAGAGGAAGCATTACACAGTGCTTGCCTGAATCATTAAATAAATAATCAAACAAACAGACGGAGACTCAATAGTGGTGTTCTGCCATTTCTGAAATCCAGTGCTGTGTGAAATGATGCTATGGAGTTGTGTCCTTCACTGTGAGGTACAGGGAAGGGGATTGTGGTCCATATTTCTGTATCTCATCTCATAGCGGAAATGCTGTCACACCCTCCTCTCAATTCTGTTCAAAGTGGAATTATTGTCATGACAAATGTGAGTGTGTTGCCAATGCATTTACAAGGATTAAACTGTAAAATGTTTTAATAATAAAATCAACACTTGTTAACATTATCCCTTAATAAACAGTATCTCCTCTATGTCCTGCTATATGTGTTTTTGCTTGTTATTAATTTCTTGGCAGACACCCTGACCCAGGGTACTTACAGTTGTCAAAATATACATATTTTACCAATATACTTAACAGATCTCTCTCTCTCTCTCTCCCCTGTGTGTGTGTCTGTGTCTGTGTGTCTCTGTGTCTGTCTGTGTGTGTGTGTGTGTGTGTGTGTGTCTGTCTCTGTATCTGTGTGTGTGTGTCTGTGTGTGTCTGTGGGTGTGTCTGTGTGTCTCTGTATCTGTGTGTGTGTGTGTGTGTGTGTTTTACCAGATCCTGCTGAGGGGGCTGGTGATAGAGAAGGACAACAACATTGTCCTGCAGGATGAGGAGCTGGCGTCCATGCGGCAGGGACGGGTCTTTGTGTCCCTCATCAACGACAACGTGCCCAAGAGCCGCGTCACCATGCAGAGGCTGCTGGGCCGGCTGCAGGCCGAGCGCTGGCCCCTGGAGATGTTCCACTTCGAGACCCTGGTCCTGGGCGCCGTCTACTCAGCCCACCAGGCGCGGCGGCAGAAGAGTGCGGAGGAGCAGGCGGTGTGGGGGGGCCTGCTCATGCAGCTGGTCAACACCACACTCCTGGACCTCCGCAAGACCCCCCAGCTCGGCTCCAACGCGCTGGGCACCTACTGAAACCCTCCGCCGGGTTTCATGTCCCACCCCAGCTCTTAATCTCGTCAGTGAGTTCATTATTTCGATTAGAAGTCTAATCGCCGGTCATTTCCAGGTCTTCATCCATCTGGATATGAACGCTGTCTGGCCCCCCAGGACTGGAGCTGCCCACCCGGCCCTCAGTGCTTTTTCTGTCTTGTCTGGTGATCTGCTTTCTGTCCAGTGTGTGTAGGCTGGTCCTGCTTTTCGCTGCCCCCCGTTTGACACCTGTGTCTTGAGGGTGGGAAAGTTGTCTCTTATTCTGCCGGTATCAAAAAAAAAAAAAAAAATCTGCGCTGTATTGAACTTGTACTTCCTGTACTGTTTCTTTATAAGCAGCTACAATTCTTCCCAAATTGTAAATCAGACTGTTGCTGTAACGTGGATGTCATCATGTGTATTGAAGATGCTAATGGATGTAATGACTTGCTAATAAATATGATAAGGTAAAATAAATAAAAGCTAAATTGTGTACTTTTTGATCAGTAGCTGTGTAGCCTTTTGTCAGTCGGTTTGTTTCAGGGGAAAGTGCATGTGATAATGAAGTTGTAAAAAGTACTATAACAATTGCTGTATTTGCCAATCTTAGCACACCTGTCTGAGTGCTTTCTGTCCAGCAGGGGGAGCACATGCATCGCTTAACTGCAGGCTGGGGGGGCACTGCAAGAGAAACGCACCATGACAGACCCTGAAACCACAGTAAGTGCAGTTTTACTACAAACACTTTACCACAACAAACAAGCCACATCAAATAATAAGCCATTTATTGTTATTTACTGAGTCGCGTATACACAGGCAAAATGCACAGAAGCATCCAGTTTCAAAAGCAACATTTAAAATGTTTTTACACATCTCAATTCTGCAGAGCTGTAATTCGTTTTTACATAAGAGCATAATATATCCCTGGTCTTATAAAAAAAGAAAGAAAAGAAAATCCTCTTGTACACGACTACAGCATAAAAAGTACAAATGACCAAAGTACCACAAACATTATAATACAGGAGCCCACATGGTGAGAAATGGTACAAAACAGTGTGTCGTTGGAGTCGGATCAGCTTCTGTTTTACAACCACACTTGCACTAGTCTTGGCCAAAGCTGAGTGAACAAAATCAGTGAGTGAAGTCATACAAGACTGTGCACACCTGACTCAATCAAATACAGTCCAGGAAATCAGCCTCATTACTGTCAGTCCAGAAGCTGTCTTTAAATATGAACTGACTCGCTTTTTCAGGACGCTGAGAGAAGATATTATTAGATGTTAATCTGCATCTCACTAATGTGTTATTTTTTCACAAAAAGTATACAACCAATGAATTTGTAATGCATGTTTTTAGGTATTTCTTATGGAAGAATCTAGGTTTACATTTGCAAATCCATGCGCAAAATGGTCACATTTGTATGTGTTACTGAAACAATTAAGCCCTTATGTTGAAATATCTTCCCTATAGCTTATGTGTGTGTGTGTGTGTGTGTGTGTATTTTCTGCACTGCTTATGCACGCCTTTTGTGCCTGTGCAGTGATATATAATGATGATGACTGTTGGTATTGTTATTTAATTGGAGTTTTGATTCTAGTTATCATCAAAAAAGTTTAATTAGTGTTTTGCCATTTTACCCTTTGATCGTAAATTGGTATATAATTATTGTAGAGGCTTTATCTTGAGAGGACAACATATTTCATCCAAACGTCACAAAAGCACCACATGCAGTGAACAGTCAGTGCACTCTCTGAGGTGCTTTAAATCACAGCACTCACTCCATGCAGTGCGTCTCTGTAAATCTGCCTGTATCAGCACATTGTCCCAGCTGATGGCAGAGATGAGCTGCAGAGCAAAGTATATTTATTTCAGTTCAACAGATGTTTTTTTTTTATGACATATTTCAGAACCTGCCCTGAATGAAAAGCAGGAGCAGAACAATACTGCTTCTGCGGCCGGGCTCCCCGATTGCAAATTGAACAGGGTAGTTGTCAGAGCATGTTCAATCATAATGAGGGTTTAATTGTGAAGAAGCAATTCAATTTTGGTCGGTGGCAGGCGAATGTGAAAACCAGCTTGATAAATTAAAATTGAATTACTGGAGTTTAGTCTTAATTTCCTACAACAGGAGCGAGGCACAGGCGGCCTGGGAGGCTCGGTTCTCCAGAGCAGAGTGAGAAGAAAGCCTGCTGTTTAAGATTCAGATTTTATTTTTTTAACAAGGATGGGAAACTCAGAGGTGGGATGAACCAAAGCCAGAGGAAAACTTTATTCCTGGTCGGTTCATCTGGTCGTGGCAAACCTGTCTGTGCCTTTGTCAACCTCGGGGATGTGATTAGTATGTTTCCTCAAACACAGCAACATGAGGAGGGCAACACTCACATGCTTCTCTGGTGGACACAAGATAGAGAGAAGAACGAGAGAAAGACAGAAAGAAAGCAAGAGGAAAATAAAACACAGTTGACAATCCATAACACATACAAAATGAAAAACAATAAACCAATTTCTCTTTTTTTTGTGTGTGTTTTGTTAGTTTTTTTAAAGAAACACTCATTCAATAAATTAACGGGGACCGGCAGGGCGGCACGCTCATATTTCGTTCCTCTGCCTCGTGGGGCTCTGCAGTCTGTGCGGCGCCGGCTCGGGGTACACCAGGAACCCCGTGAAGGTGATGTACTTGCCGTGGTTGCTGTAGGCGCCGTAGCCTTCGTGCTGGTGGCTGTAGAGCCAGACTGTGTCGCCCTTGTGCAGCGACAGCATCAGACTCTGGCTCTGCATCTCCCGCCGCTTGGAGTGGCTGTCGTCGTAGATCATCGCCTGCACCTCCAGGTGGTTCTTCATCAGCTTCACCGACATGGTCTTGTGGGGCAGCTTGCCGATGGTGAATGAGAAGTAGTAGGTGCCTGGCACCCGGCAGGTGAACACCCCGGCCGAAGTGTTGAAGTCGTTGCCGATGTTCACGAAATCCGTGTCGAAGGTCATCGGCCGGTGCTGGACCATGCCCTGGTCTTCCCCCAGGATGCTCTGGCTCCGGGCCACGGAGAACGCCGACCTGGGATCCTCCTCCTCTTCCTCCTTCTCTTCTTCCCGCTCTCTCACCTCTTCCTCTTCCTCTGGCGGCGCCGGTTGATCAGACTGCATGTGCTCCGGCTCCCGCGCCCGCTCGCAGCCCTTCCCGGCAGAGGAGGAGGAGGAGACGGTCTCCAGGTGTCCGTGTCTCTGCTCCTGGAAAGGCAGGGCGTTCCTCTGGAAGGCGTAGACGTCGGGGTAGATCAGGTAGCCGTTGAAGGTGGTGTAGGGCCCGGTGTTGCTGTAGAGCGCGTACTTTGGATCGCCGTGTAGCCGCAGCCACACGGTGTCGCCGAACTCCAGCTGCAGCATGGCGCTCTGGCTCTGCACCTTCCTCTCCTTGCTGTGGTGTTCATCGTACACGATGACCTGCACCTCATTCTTGTTCTTCATCAGCATCACTGACAGGTTCTTCCGGGGGAACTTGCCCACCGTGAAGGAGAAGTAGTAGGCGCCCGGGATCCGGCAGCGGAAGACGCCCGTCTTGGGGTCGAAGTCCGCGCCGATGTTGACGTAGACCTTGTCGAAAGTCACCACCATCTTGGGTCCCCCCTCCATGCTGCTGGTCCGCGCCACCGAGAAGGCGGACCGCTGCTCCAGGACCCCCTCCGCCATGTAGGCCGACAACACCGCACCCGTCGCCTGCAGCAGCAACCCGATCAGGAGCGGCCCAGCTGGGGACATCTCTCCTGCGCACAACGAGAGACCTGCATTAGAGACAGCAGCACTTTCACACAGAGAAAAGATTGTGCGATTGTCATTGTGCGTTAATTACAGAGAGCTCAGTTGTTGTGCACTTGTTTGTGTACCACTGGGACTACCTCTGTATATACAAATATAAATGCAGGTTTCAGGCATTTCTCGTGTGAACTAAAATGTACTGAATTACTTTCAACCACATACTGTGCTGAGAAGCAGATTTGTTTCTCCTGTCCTGTACCGTCCTCCTCCAGTTCACCAACCCCCCCACTAGGAGACAGCACCGGCACAGACAGCCAGACAACCACACACCTGTGCTTTTGCTTTTGACAAGGTGCCACGATAAGGTAAAGGAGGGCTTGGGTTACTAGCTAGGCCGAAGTCTTGGCTTGTCCGTCACTGGCCGGCCACAGGCTGGACCTCATTACACGCACACATTACATCAGGCAGGTACATTATACCCTCATTAAAATGGCGTTCAGTTGGGCCACAATGAACGTCTGCCTCTCTCTGCTTCTCTCGTCTGGGTTTGGAATCAGGGGGCTGGCAGCCAGGCCTGGGCTCAGCGGACCGAACAGCCCCCACCTCAGTACAGTTCTTTGTTTTTTTTTCTTTTCTTTCTGCGCAAGGAATTAAATCTCCTTCTGTCAACTGCCGCCTCACTGCTCCTTCTCCCCCCGACACAGGGATCTCAAGCAACACCAGATTTGGTTTCCTGACAGGGGATCAGATTAGGGAGGGATGGGAGAGCTGACGAACACAAGAGCCACAGATATGAGGAGGAGGGTGTGTGTGGGGGGTGGGGGGACGCTTAGACCTAGGCCACAGACAATGGCATCTTTATCAGCGGGGAAAAATAGGAAACAGGTGACTGTGAACCAGTGCGGTGCAAATGCATACTGCACCCCCTATCCTCCCCCCCCCCACCCCAGCTTTCACTCTTTAGTGCTGTAGCCGCAATTCCAGTCTGGAGAACCTGACACCGGTGAAAAGCTGCTCCTGGCGAGAGCACTCTCTGCAGGGGAGGGTGAGCCTGGTGCTGGGGGGGCTACAGTGCCTTCTGGTATTTGTTCCTCCTCAGCTATCAATACGTTATTTGAGAAAATAAAAAAAACATGTTTTTTCTTCAAAAACCATCAGTCTCCTCGATAAGAAAGAGTATTCTTCAGACTATGGTTTTGCAGTTGGCTTTGTTCAGCTTCCTAATCTCGGGCCCATATCCCTGACCAACACTGACTGTAAAGTGGTGCATGCGTGGGCCTTTGTGCTTTTAAAGAATGACCCTCAATTACTGACCATCTCTGACCCCGAGCAACGAACCAGATTGTCCTGTAAATCCAATTTACTTGTGCAAATGTACTTGGTTACTACGTAACAGGAAAGCAGTGGTGTGTGTTAATCTGCCTGTGACACCAGCGGATCTCTGTACCGCTTTCCAGTCCGCGAGACTCTGGTTAGATTTGTTTTTTTTCCAAGTAGGCAACATAAAATGGAGCTTCAGTCACTCCTTATGGTGTCTGTGGCAATCGCTCAGCAACTAGATCCCTGGAGAAACTGTAGTACCAGTGCAGCACCACACCTCGGTCTATTTCACAGGTCGAGTTGCCTTCATCTAGCTTCAAGTGCCGCACGTTCAAAGCACCACACTGTGCAGTCTCAATTTAGGAGAGAGGTCAGTGACAGGACTCTTCTAGCAGGGAGGGTGTTTTGTGGCCGGCGGCTTTGCACCTGCTCTGAGAATAGCTCCCATTTTGACCTACTCTGTCTCATACCCTTCCCAGGGACTTCAAAGGCTACCAAACATTAAAAAAATGGAAGCACAGGGGACACAGCACACAGCGCAGGAAGAAACCAAGCAAACGCAAAGCTGGGGTTTTCATGTGCGCAGCGCCGGTACACCTCGGTGCCGTTGCAGTGCTGGAATGAAACAGAATGCTAGATGAGAGTGTAGTGACTGCTTTTCTTTTTTTTTGTCTTAAATGTAAATAAATAAATAAATGCAATGAAGTAAAAATGAAAGGAGTCACTGCTGGAGGATTCATGTTTTATTTCGCTTGCCTTTGTGTTTTAAAGTGGTTGTCTTAGCCTAGGTGAAGCTTTGATTAATCACCAGCCTCTCGTCCCCAGGGGACATGGAGGTAAATGCTTTTGTGATTAAATGCTCTCCATGAAACACACACCCAGGCTGAGCAATGTGGCTTTAGATTTACATGAATCCGCGGCCGCCTCCTTTACAGCTACAAGGGCTGGATTTCTCCATTGACCTGGACAACCTAAACATCTACAAGCTGATTTTGTTTTAGCTAGGTTGGAACAAAAACCACCAGGGTTGGGAACCACTGTACTAGAGTATCCAGACAGCTTAAGTTATTATACATACAATTATCAATCGATCAATCAATCAATCAATCAATCAATCAATTTCAAGAACATCCTTTGCAAAGTTGCCACAGAGCGCAATTAGCCCACTACCATCGGTTGGCATCCAGGCCATGTCTCAAGCTTGTTGCGTGCTCCACCTGTCGCTTTGCCTCCTGTACCCTGGCACTGGTTCTGGTGACCGTTATCGTGACTGACCACTTCCCTTTTCTCTGTGGTGTCAGTCTGGCTCAGGCTGCGGCCAGTTTTCCCTCCAGTCTCTTGCTTTACCACAGAAAAGCCGCTGCTTCCTGTTTCAGTCAGTGCTACTTAGCCAACACAACACTCATTGACCAAGCATTAGTGGCTTTAGGGCAGCAGTCCATTTTGCAATCCTCTTCCTGTATCACAGGTCTATACGTCTGTACTGGTAAACGGAGAGATGCAGCTACTGGGTGTATTTATTTTTCTACAGCAGTTGCATTGATGCTATTTACATCTGTCTAAAATAAACACTACAGCATCCCACACTGCAGTAACCTGTGTCTTACTTTCCCTGTAAAGTTTTCAGTTAAATGAAATTCCAGCACCAGTAACAAGCTCTTTATAGCAAGGTGCAATGGTATATAATAATTTAGATATGGTAGCTTGAACACGATAGATTTCTGCAAATAGAAAATGAAAAAAGCAAGGAAAAAAGCAGTATTTCATAACAGCCAGTCAATTTAAATGAAAAATAATTATTTTAGACACCAGGGGACCTAACCTACTTTCTGCGTAGGCAGTGCAATTTGTGTGCAGGTATGCTAATGAAAAAGGTTTCTAATCATTATCATTAAGTGATAAAAGGGAAAATGTAGTATTATTATTACCATTCATTAAGTGTTCTCACGGACACTGTGTACACAGCTCCTGCCTGCGCGTGTGTCTCTGTGTGTGTGCGTGTCTGTCTGATACCCCTGGGAAGAAAGCCCTTGTTTGATTTTTCTCTTTAAAGAACATTGTGCTGGGCTTGTCAGACTGTCTGTCAGGCGTCTTGCAGTCGTATCCCCCTGTGAACGAAGCTGGTACACAGCCAGAACAAATATTCCTTTATAATCGAATCCCTCGGGATGTGGCGCGAAATCCATTACGCAGGCGGGTAGGCCCATTCCTCATACTGCCGGAATTAACTAGATGATAAATGGTGAGCACAATCAGACTTCGGAGAAGGTGCTGAGCATCCTTAATCGCAGCAAATGAGCGCAGATGTTTCCTCGTTAGCAGACGTATTACTGTCATGTTTGGAGGAAGTGGAAGTCTTGACGATCGGCGAAGTGGAGTCTTTGTTTGAGCGCCGCGTTTGCTTTTTCCTCGCTGGTGTGGCATCTTAGCACACATGTCCCTGTCTGTGTAGCCACATGTTGGAGGTCCTTGTTATCAGGAGGGAAATTGACAACTGATATGGTACTAATTTTAAAACCTTTTTTAAATGTTTCCCCCATGGGTTTTGGTTGCGGATTAAGGTGTGGACCAGATGTAAAGATGGGCGTGGTGTATGGGGAGGTTTAATTAGGGATACAATTAAAGCGAGGAATCGAGTTATATATAGATATTTGGTTCTCACAGGTTTGTACTTTGTGATTGGCTGGCAGGTCACAGATTAATGTGGTCTAGGCCTAAGAGGTTACAGCAGCCAGCTTGTTCTTGATATACCAAAGAATCGACTTCACCGCGACTGAGCCCTGTAACAAATTGTTCTTGACTCCGAAAGTACAGGAGGCAAGCTTCACGTGTGGCCGATTCACCCTTAATTACAGCGCCTGCAATCTGTAATAAACTGTGGGTTGGTACATAAAACCAGGAGAGAGAAAAAACAACATCCACAACAACAACAACTCTGCCCATTTGTCGTGGGCATTATTAGTAGCCTTTGAGATGTGGTAATTGCTCACGGCCAGACAGAAAAATCTATCTCGTCTCTTAGTCAGTTGGCACCTGAAAAATCGGCAGGAGCCGAAGCGAGAGCAGCATCCGATCGATAACAGACCCGCGGCGTGGTCTGAGGTGAGGCACCGCCAGTCTCTTGGCACGGAGTCAGAACTGCAGGGAGATTTGCAATCAAATCAACCTGCCCGATAACAAGGGCCCAGGGGCCTCTCCGCAGCATCTGTGGGACTCATGCCATCTCCGGTGTTTTAATTCACTGCTGTATGAACACTTAAGGGATGTTTAATAAATCTGATATGCACGTATTTGCTCTCTCTTCCTTTTAATTGCTTGATAGATTACAATGTTATCTACCCCTTGCCGGAGTGTAATGATCTCAGATGAGGAGCCACGGACAAATCAGTATTCTACCAGCAGTTTATTACTCTCAATAGTGAATGACCTTTTTTTATAAGATAGAGGGGGCCAATAATTATATCATATAAGATTATACTGTATAAACCTTCAAGGAGTAAAGTGTCAGTACTAATAACTGTGTGGTTATGGTCAATTGTGTTTAGTGTGAGAGTAAAGGTCACATTAAGCTGTTATGTGTGGAGGTTAAAGGTCAGCACTTATGGTTCTGCTGTCAGAAAGTTCTCTCAGCGCTGCAGAAACCGCCAGCCTTGCGCAGCCCTGACGATCTGTCACTCGCACGCCGAGAGCTGGCCAACGCTGCGCTCCGCAGAAACAAACAAAGCTGGGGACAACATCATGTGAAACGAAACAAAAGGCATCCAGTTCTCATTCCCCAGCGTGTAAATATTTTATGCTGTGGCTCACAGAGTTTGCTCGACATTATGTTTTGTACAGATGTGTTTAGCTGACCCACATTTATTTTTCTGATTGAAAAACAAAAACGGAACCCTGCTCTAGGAATAGGAGGCGAGCCGGGATCAGGGCTGCGTTGCGCCTCGGGAAGCGCAGCCATCATGGGGGTCGTCCTTCATGCGCTCTGAGAAAAAACGATTAAAAAAAACCTGGACTTTTATTTGTGCGCTCTGGACTGCTTTGCTAACACTAAATCATTTGTAATTGTTGTTAACTGTGTTTCGTGGAAGGTCATACGGTGCTTTATTAATGTGTCCACCTAATTCTTCAGATGTCTGAGGCATTAGTAACTAGTAACTAGTAACTAGTAATTCATAAATTACACTGAAGAGTTACCATGAATCTTCAGAGCTTTTTTGCTGGCCTTTTCCCCCTGCTATAAAAAATTAACTTCTTATGCCTGTGGGGTTGAAATTAAGGAAGCTATCACTCCGTTCTCCACTGGCTATCGCTGGTACTTCGCTTCGTCTTGTTAGTTTCTCAATCTTCTCTTTTGGCAGCAAAGGCTGGCGAGAATAAGGACATGTTGTTTTTTGTGGCCTGCCAGTTGAATCTCCCCCAGTCCGCAAGGGTTAGACTATTTTTTACTGTCCTCCCAATAATACAGGGGTGAGAACGGGAGACTCAGCACGTCAGCGGGGGATAGGAGGATTGATCAGTCTGTCAGTCATTATCACGTCAGCAACCAAGCAGACGTGCGTGAGAGAGCTGAGAGATTGGCACGCACACTCACACACACTGAAAGAGATATCTTGGCGAAAAAGACTGTAAGCTATGCCCACAGACTTCTGCTAAAGGCCTCAAGGAAAACATTAAGCTCTGTTTTAGAGACCATTAGGAGAACCGGCCAGAATCATTGCTCTAATTGCGTGTCTCTGAAATCATAAATGACACACTGCTGTACACACAGGTACCCCCACCGCAATAAAGGAACAAATAATAGTGGAAGTGTCCTCTTTTCCACTTGTGTTTATAGATATCTGTCTTCTGCAGGATCCTAAGCGACAGTCCCATCACCGTGCAGCAGAGCAGGCTGAACATACCCATGCTGGGTGCTGGGTCAACACCAAGGATGAAAAGGCTGCTCAATTGCATGTTTAGACAAAAGTGCCATCAGCCCAGTTCCTCTTCCAACTTCTGCAATGCCATGAGTTGCTGTTTTCTTTACTGTCTGAGTCTGAGAATGAATCTTGTCATTTCACACAATACTTATTTTCTTGATTTAATCAATATAAAATCAAGGCCAGGTTTGAAATGTATTATACAGACACCTTCACACCTCCACCCAGTGAGGTTCTGTGCTGAACCCTATTTCCCAAATCCATCCCATGGCTTTCTCACATAAAAGTGTGACAACCACCCCACAGTATCCTGGACACCCAGGCCAGGAGGAAACCCACAAAGTTTAGTTGATTCAGAAAAGCAATAAATAAATAGTTTAATTCGCTATCCAGAAGACAGAGACCAGACCCCCATTTGAGCAGACTGACACACAGTCACAGGTCCCTCGATGTCACAGAAGAGTGAACGAGATTTCTGTCAGAAAGCTCCATGCCATTAAACATAATAGTTGTATTAGTAATAGTATTATTTTATTATTTTTTAATTTGGAATCTTTTGTGCAGCCCGCATTAATTAGCACCCAATTATTAATGACAGGATGTTACGGTTGACTTTGCTAATGAGGAAACAAAAGGAGGCACATTGTCACAGTTCTCTCGAGGCATTTCTCACTCTGTTCTGTTATCATTCTCCCTGATGATCCAAACAACGAACACCGAGCCGCCTCTGAGCCCCGAGAGGCAAACCAGATGAAAGAATGTAATCCTTTTATTAGCAATTAAATGTCATAAGCTATTTCTCCGCCGCCTGCAGACTTCCTCACTCTAACAGAGTGACTTGTAACGGCTCCGACGCTGTATTGTTCGAAATGTGCTCGGCATAGAGAGAGGCAGGGCAGCAGGGAAAGCACATGAGAATACAGATGAGAGGATCAGTTTTATTTTAGGTCTGAATGTTGTTGTGGGGATTTAAAATGTATGAATTAATTAAATCCAATTAATCAGTTAATTAATATGTCATAATATGCTTCTGTATTTATGTAACACTGTAGCACATCATCGAGATTTCATCATATTCACAGATTTTTAAAAATGATGGCGATATAAAAACACACAATTCATTAAATTATTATTATCATCATTATCACTATAAAGAATAATAAGAACAGTGATAATATATTCTAAACAATGGGATCAAACAAAGGGCACATGGGATCAGAATACCAGAATGAGATAAAAACCAATGATAACAACAATAGCAACAGCAACAACAACAGCCAAATCCACTCTCGTAATTGGCTACCCAGAGAGGCGTTTTCACAGATTTCGGGCCGGATTAAATCAAACCCTTGACCCACCTGCCATCAGCGATTTCCACACCAGTGATTACAGTGAAATTCATGAGGATGAGGAAAAAATGCAATCAGAGGAAAACATTAGGCCGCCACAGAGGAAGGCCTTCTGGTTTATTATCAGAGCAGCCCGAGTAACACATGTGCTGGTTGTCAGAAAATGGGGCTTTAATTACTCAAAAACAATAACCATAGAGAAAGAAAAAAGAAAAACTTGCACAAATCCAGGCGGTCAGTGTGGAAGATGCTGTAAATTGCCCCTTCGTAACAACAGAGGGCTAGGGGAAAAAATACAAATAAAAACCTGCCTTGTGAATGATTCAAGATCCGTGTTCCCCAAGGGCCAGCGGATTGTGATATCAATTATCAGGAGTTAGGAAACACTTCTGCCCAAAGTGATTTACAGAAACCAGAGCTACGATTCTGCTGCTGCTACTCCTCGTAAAATAACCATGGTCTTAGATCTCATCCACAGAGTAAAGAGCCCCACGTCTGAGTGCCTGGAGCCAGACCCTCGTTACAAAGCAAATCTATTAACCACTGAACCAAGCAGCTTTCATAGGAGTTAATAGATCATGACCTGTGACGAGGGGGATTGGTTCAGGTAAGAGAATAATTAATTCAATTAACTAATTAAGGGCCTAGGAGGAGTGAACTGTGGAGTGCCCTGTGGCCCCCGGAGGAGCCGAATTAAAGACATCTGTATTAACTCTATTCCGTCCGCACTTGTCAGCTCATTTGTACCAGGATGTGTGCTTGTCGTACTGGTTGGATTTACTGCACTTTGTCATGTGTTGATGTTTCTTGTGAAAACCGCAAGGTGCCCTGGGTAATGGTGTCACTGAGAGATAAATCATAATAAATAATAAGCGTCTGCAATGGCCGGGTTTTTCCATGTCAGGCTGTTTCACTCGGGCCCTAACGAGCGGTTTGGCGCCCCAAACGCTCGCGTCTTCATTACTGCGCGGAAATGTCAGCAAACCACGGTGGATAGGAGCTGCTTTTGTTGTGGGGATGATTGCGTTCAATTGCTTACAGTAAGCCGGGCTGGGAATTGTCCTCTTCGCATGGCGTAAGTGCCTTTCATCTCGCGTTTGTACCAGACTGTGCTCGGAACGCGGCCCAAAACAAATTGCGTCTCGCCCTCCTCTCTCGGCACCTCATTAGCGCGCAGCCACATGCCTTTACAATGCAAATCTTAATCGGCATTGAAATTGTAATCTGCCCATCCCTTTTGTCGCACTGCACACAGTTTTTTTCCTGTAATGACAGGAGTGTACTTAACAAATCCTGTTTCCTCCTTGCTGTTGTTCGAGGCTCCTGCCGTGGCACTTGTCTTCAGCACGGCGCGGTCATTAGGCCGGGTAGTAAACCCATAGAAGCATCTCCTCCACCAGGGAGGGATCTGACCGGAGCAAATCCTCTTAATACGTCCCACAGCCGAGGTTACTGTGACTCTGCAGCTCAGCGGAGGCCCACTGGGAGGAGGGGGACTTCGTTGGCCTGCAGTCCTGTTTCTAGCAAAGCTCTAGATTGTCCTTATTATTTTGATTTTGATTATTGCTAAACACTGACTCCTCCCACAGCTCGTGTGTCACACTGTTTAGTCTCGCATGGTATTTCTTGCTCCCGTAAGACATTGTTTGGTTGTGTATTCCTTTTTTTTTTTTTCAATTACCCCAATGAGTTAATGAGTATCTCACACGCCAAACAGTTACTAATTTTTTTTTTGCTAACATGTTTGCTTTTTCCACATTTACATCTCTGTATGTACGGATGTATGTATGTATTTTTGACAATTAACATTAATAAGCACAATTAAACAATTAGCTGTTTTAGTGGCTGTTCCACTTAATGCGTCTCTTAAGGCAACAATAGTTTCACAGAGTGGAGTTAAAGGGAAAACAAACAATATTGCATACTATGTACAACACCCTATAAAACCCCTATCCCTCTTTTACACAAAAATAACACACTGCACTAAAAATAAATAAATACATAAACAAACAAACGAACATGCTCCTGTCTTACACGTGGCCAGACCTGAGGGGAAGACAATGGCTATTTTAAAATGATGTACTGCCCACACCCGATCCTTTACTCCTGCAGCACTGCATTAAAAACAGAGTTTAAAAAAAGTGGGTTAGAACCACACAGCTCCCTGTGTGTCAGAGTGATTAAAAACACACCTGAGGACCTCTGTGAATTCAGTGAATTTCAATACAGGGTTTGATATTTACTTTAAACATGAAAAGGCTTTCATCGGCACTATGCTGAACCTGCCACCTGGCGTAGAGGAGGCCGGGGGGGCCGCTGGGAGCTGGACTGCAGTGTGCCGTGCGAGCAGCTCAGAGACCCAGCTCTGCCGCAGTCATCCCGACTCTCAGGGGCTCCCGGCAGCATAGGGGGCTGGCAGGGGGCTGCACCGACCCCACGGCACGCAGCCCGGCGCTCCTGGAGGCTGCGTCACCAATAGAATACTTACACCTTCAAAAACGCAGTCACTAAACCTATAAACAGCCCCCGGCTCCTTGTACAGAGACTGATCTCTGACTGGAATTTTAAGCAGCTGTGTGCACATGGATTTTATGGGCATAATTCTGTAGTTAATAGATGTGTTTTTTATCTTTTATAAAACTGCAATAGATTAGTGTAGTGTGAGCTGGAGAAATTCCCCAAGAGTGCAGTAGCCTCCGTCTGTCCCCTCCATCCCAACACACACATCTAAACACTGGTAAGTGTTACACAGCACCCCAGCACAAAATATATACTTGAAGGATATTTAAAACCGCTTCTCTCTGTAACAAAACCGATTCCAGTTGTTATGCGGCCATTTTTACTCCTCGTCAATCTTCAGATACCCACAGTTATATTTTCTATACTGGAAGACACAGTGGTGGTTGTTTTCTGTTATGGATTTATCATATATTTAGCCGATTCTCCTTTCTAAGCATAAAGCGTTGCGTTTTTTCCTCTCCCTAGTGCCATTGAATCCCCTCCCCTTACTGTTTTCACCGCATTTATATCTCTTTCCCTGTCTGAATACATCGTGACCTACATCTTTTCACAAGCCCATCCACCTCCACAATGAGCCCCATCCATCCGCCAACAATAAGACTCACAGCGGGAGAGAAGACATCTCTCTCAGGAGGCTTCAGACATCTATAAATCTAATAAGAGTAATAAAAAATACATCATCCTCACAGATCTAACATAAGCATGATTTTTATTATGAAGAAAAACTAAAGAAAATAATAAGACGAAGAAGTCACACCGGAGGATGTGCGGTACAGAAGCGCCGAGGTGTGGCCGGGTGTTATTGTGTTGGGTATGAGTGACAGAGTAGCCAGGACTGATTGATTGTCAGGAGAAATGCAGCAGAGTTTTATTCCTTTTTAATTGTGAATCCCGCTGCCGCTAAAGCAACGAAAGCCCCGTGAAGCGCACACACAACTTCCTACAATGCCCCTGTGACCTTCCACGAGAAGCCAAAGAATGGCCCCCTTGCCTTTATATAGAAGTCTTCAATTTACTGGATAAGAGGGGGTCTGAAAGTCAATTTCTAGGAGAAGCCATCCTGTGGTTTTTTAGTGCCTACTGAAATTTCAATTCCTTAATGCATTTCTTCTTTATCAAATCAAAATATATAACCAGACATAAAGGATTTCAACAGTTCTTGGCTTTTGATTCTTGACTTTTGAGGCACAACACCTCTAAGATCATTTGCAGCCTGCAGAGACGTATTAAATCCATCCAGTTAATCAGCTAATCAGACCGACTTAATCTACTGGGAGCTTGGATAGAGCAGAGCCAGGAGACACTGTTGGGAAACCAGTTGGAGCATCTTCCTGGTTCATGAGTAATCGGCGGTTAGTTATGGTGATTTGCTTGCTCGTCTTGGTTTGATCAAGCTGGTAAAAGTTTCATTTTTTCCCCTTGCTCTTTCTCTCGCTCTCTCTCTCTCTCTCTCTCTCTCTCGTTTCAGATTCCACACCTTCTGGTGTCTGCAGTAGGTTGACCCAAATTAATAAGCTTTGGTTCATTGCCTGCGCTGCACCTGACATTTAGCTCGGAGGAACAGAGATAGTATTTTTCAGACTTGTGAGCTCAACAGGGGCTGAATGGGAAGCAGGAATTCATAAGGAAATGGATACAGTTCACAGGAGAGAGTGAGAGGTTTGCATAACAGAGGAGGGAGCAGCGGAGGGTGTAAGATAAAGGGAGACTGAAATAGAGCCGGAGAGAGAGAGAGAGAGAAACAACCCGGAGAGAGATTTGCGAACGGCACATCAAAAGGAAAACGACGGCTTTTGAAATGGATGGTGAAACAATAATAATAATAAAAGAAACATGTAAGTCAGACATATCTAACAGAAGGCTGGGTAAGTGCTAGCGACACACAAACTCAGACATGTGCGGGGTTAACAGTGCGCAGGCCTGAAATAATGGGCATCCTTTGAGACAAATTTGGTGTTTCTGTGTCTTTGAAAAGTACCTGCATCCTCTCTTCACCTCACAGGACTGAAGAGTTTTCTACTTATCTACTAACATTGGTGACTGGGAAATGCAGATACTGTAATACCAAATAAAATCATTCATTTTCAGCTTTTTTGCCTCTCTTATCGCCTGCACTGCACCCTCACTAGGTAGTATTTCTAAAGAGCGCTGCATTATTGTTGCTTGCCAGTCAGGTAAACATTATCCAGTACAGGGTAGCTCAGCATGTTACATTTTAAAAGTAATATATATATATATATATATATATATATACACTCAAACATTTAATCGGTCCGTTCAAGTTCTAAAGCGTTAGCCTTTTTGGGAGGTGGATTTTACTGCCACTTTGAGCGCCCAAAAAGTCTGCTTAAAGTGATAACGGAGAACCGGGTCTAAAAATGGAAACAGGTCTCTGTGGGACAAGAGCAACTTGAAAGAGATTTTTTTTTTATCTCCAACTTTTCACTGGATTAAAATTCAAATAAACAGTTTTTTAGAATAAAAGCACTAAGAGCATCGCAGAGCTGTCTGTCTTTTGTCTTTCCTCACCAAAGGCTTATTTTCTAGTACGACGCTGAATGCATAAACTAATCCAATCAACTGTCCCCGGCATTTCTCGTCACTGTGGTGGAGACTGTATTTCTCAGGTGACTTTAAAGGCAGCGGCCGAGATGAAACTGCAGTAAAGTCTCAAATGACTGCATGCTCACCTCGCATCAGTGCCATGGATAATTTACTGGTTTTATGCCATCCTGTTAGTTGTGTCAGTCCCAAAGATACACTGATTGAATTAGCTAGTCAGTGTGTTGGTTTTTTTAGTGCATTTTATTAATTGTGCCTAAAAAGTAACAATATGACAATCTAACCCAAAGCATCACTTCCCTGCCGAGAGTCAAGCGATTAGGATGACACTAATGATCAGATTTGGGTCACACGATGGGATCTGGTTGTTGCCTCTCTTTCCCTCCAGCACAAAGATAATTGTAATGAGATTAGCACTCAGCTGACGGGTTCCCAATGGCCCCACTGCCCGAGTTTTCTACATCTCTCGTGCAACGACGCCAGAGGCACAGCTGGCAGGAGACAGACTGCCAGAGAAGACTGACGAGTTGTCTTTGGAAAGCGTAAACAAGGCCCGGCACAAATGCACACACAAACATCAGGACAGAAAGCCTTTGTTTCCAGTATGGAGAGACTGGACTGGAGAGGAGAATGCTCGGCCCTGGGAAAGGACGAAGCTCCCTGACATTGACCAGCCATCTTTGTCTCCTCGCCCCATGCCAGGTTGGGTCATGTGACGTGCCAACGCACCCAAGGAGTGAACTTCTCCATCGACACCCCAACCCCACCCTCAAGTGTCTCCCCTGAGTCCCTGTGTCTGGGATTTGCAGGAGCAGGACTGTGAGGCTACATTTAAACCTTTTTTCATCACATTGACTCGCACTTTGTTTGGGAAAAAGGCAGCAAGCGGGACAGTGGTAATAGCAAGTAGTCATTTTAAAAAGACACCCCTATACAACACATAGATCAGGGGAGGAACTGTGTCAGGAACCGCCTGCTGATACCAAGATGTGCCTCTGGTTAATTTTTCTGGAGATCAGATCCAAAAGGAATATACTGTACTGTAACACATGTAGAGTTCCTGTCCACAATGCCAAAAGGAAGACAGCAAATGTCAAACCAATCCACAAGAAAGAGGACAAAACTGAGCCAGGAAATTACAGACCAATCAGTCTCACCTGGATCACTTGTAAAATGTTGGAAAAAATGATTAGACAGAAAATAGAGGAGCATCTTAATGAAAACCATATTCTTGGAGATAGTCATGGGTTTAGATGAGGCAGATCATGTCTTACTAAGTTATTAGAGTTTTTTGAACATGCAACTGCAGCGGTAGATCAGGTGAAAGCATATGATATGATATACTTAGATTTCCAAAAAGCTTTTGATAAGGTTCCACACCAAAGACTGATCCTCAAATTGGAAGCTGTAGGCATTCAGGGTAATGTAAGTAGATGGATTATGAACTGGTTGATGTCTAGGAAACAGAGGGTGTCGATTAGAGGAGTCACTTCTAACTGGAGTGAGGTTGTTAGTGGAGTTCCACAGGGATCAGTACTAGGGCCTTTGCTTTTTCTAATCTATATTAATGATCTGGACTCTGGGATAGTTAGCAAACTTGTCGAATTTGCAGTTGATACTAAAATAGGTGGCTCAGCAGATACAATCTTGGCAGCACAGGCTATTCAGAGGGACTTAGATAATATTCAGTTGTGGGCCGACACCTGGCAAATGACATTCAATGTGGACAAGTGCAAGGTAATACACACAGGTAACAAAAATGTCCACTATAATTACACTATGGGAGGAATAGAACTAGATGAAGTAACGCATGAGAAAGACCTAGGAGTCTATGTGGACTCCTCACTTTCCCCATCCGAACAATGTGGGGAAGCAATAAAAAAGGCAAACAGGATGTTAGGGTATATTGTCAAAAGTGTAGAATTGAGAACAAGGGCAGTGATGTTCAGACTGTACAATGCACTAGTTAGAGCTCATCTGGATACTGTGGACAGTTCTGGGCTCCACACTTCAAGAAAGATATCGCTGCTCTAGAGGCAGTTCAGAGGAGAGCAACCAGACTTATTCCATGTCTGAAGGGAAAGTCCTGCTGAGAGACTGAGGACCTGAACCTTTTCACCCTGGAACAGAGGAGACTACGTGGGGACTTGATCCAAGTCTTCAAAATCATGAAAGGCATCGACCACATCAAACCAGAGGAGCTTTTCCAGATCAGCAGGGACACGAGCACCCGGGGACACAAATGGAAATTGGGCTTCAAGGCATTCAAGACAGAAAACAGGAGACACTTCTTCACACAGAGAGGCGTCACAATCTGAACAAACTCCCCAGCGATGTGGTAGAAGCTGAAAGTTTGGGAACATTTAAAAATAGACTGGATAGGATCCTTGGATCACTTAGATATTAATGAACACCAAACGAGCACGATGGGTCAAATGGCCTCCTCTCGTTTGTAAACTTTCTTATGTTCTTATGTTCTTCTTAAGAGCCAATTGTCCGCAGGAAGAGATTCACACCTGACCTTAGACCCTTCTGATGAGCACACCTGAGGGGAGAAGGGGGTTGCCATGATTTCCCACTTTCTGCAGGGCCTCCGAGGTTAATGTGACAGGTTTGCCTCACTAATGCATTTTCCTCTCAGATGCTTTTTGTCAAGGTTTGCAAATCTGTTCTGCTTTTCTTTCTCATTCTGTGGTTGCTACACAAGCTTCCTGTGAACACCTTTTAACAACGGACCTCCCAGCCCTGCTTTGTGTTCAGAGCATCAAACCGCTGTGTGTGCTCTGCATAAAACCCAGAGCTGGTGGTCAGGAGAGCAGGAGCAGGGGAATGAAAATGCAACGTTTCCCATCCCGCTTTGCTCATTTTCCTTCTCTATGTTCGACAGCGGGCTGCAGAGAAACGCTCTAGGGAGTTGAGTGTCAGGAAGGGAATTTAATCTAAATTATGGAAAAAGAGGTAAGTTGAAGGCACAGATAAGCAAAAGGCCAACCAACCGTGCAAAACATTAACCGCCGACCGTGTCTGATCAGGTTTGCAAATGCACAAGATAAACGTCTTCACTCTGAGTGCAATATCACCGGCCGGCTCGTATCGGGGAGTCTGCGCAGTGTTCCTCGGTGCGATGCGGCCCTGCACTGCGCTGCTCCGTGCCACGGGAGGCACATGAGGGAGTCTTTCACACATCGCCTCACCGCAGCCTTCAGAGTGTGTGATGGCTGGCAGCCGACGGGCAGCGATCGATGGCTCATACCATCTGACTGAACATTTTGAATTTGACCCTGTGGAAACCCTGCAGCAACTGCCCTGCAAAGCCCAGAGGAGACAGGGAAGAAACTAAAACCAATTACTCGTTAAAGTGGAACGGACATTTACAAATGAGAAAGAAGAGGAAAAAATCTTGGCAGCCTCCTTTTGGTGGAGGAACATGGTGATAACTCATGACGGCCTTTAGGACAGGGTTTTTATTTCATCATGGTGTCATTAAATGAAATGCACAGAGGAAAGGCAACAAGCAAGAGAGAGCCTTCCAGACTTTGCCCATCTTTTCTCCGTCAGTTGAGAGCAGTGTTTCCGTCCCCGGCCCCCAGTATTGTCAGTATTGATCACATGGTTGGCTGATTTGTTCCAACACTCACAACTCTTTCTACAAAAAAAGAGCATCCCTTCTGTTCTGTCCTACTTCTGCTTGTATTTAACATTAGTCGGGGGCCTCTGGGACCAAACCCCAGGCCGCTCCCTTGGGAGAAGACATTTTTAGCATTATGGATGCCTGTGCAGAAACACAACTGAAGATGCCCTTGTTATTCTCACCAAATATGTCACTGGACTTGTCTTTTTTATTTCACTGTTACCAGTCATGCTAATGACAATGGAAATCAATGTGAGAAAAACTAATAGAGCTGAAGTCTGAAAGACCGTACATTTTAATTGTTCATCTTACAATCTACTTTATGAAGCTCAGTCCTCTCTCTGTCTCTCTCTCTCTCTAATTTAATCTACAGCCAAGACAGGCGATTCACAGGAGACCCACAGTGCGTGTCTACTCTCTGAAGTGCCAGTTTGTGATGGATCTGACAGCTTTAGTCTGAGACTGTCAGCAAAGTAAGATCACACCCGTACATCTGCACCTGTGAGGAGGCATGCTTTAGCCCCTATCAATACCAAATACGAAAATAAAACAGAATCCTTCCATATCACATCTCGAATGTTCAATAGAAAATGTTTTTCAGTCCGAAAATGACAGAGCATTTGGAAAAGGGAACCACACTTGACTGAAACATGCAATCCATGTTGTTTGAATCAGGTTTGATTCTAGGGTGTAGAAAGGAGGACGGTAACCAATAATCACCTGTATCTGCACTCAATATCAGTCACAAACAAAGCCAGCACAATGAAGAGAGTGGGAGCCCAGGGGAGAGCAAACGTTTGCCTCCTCTCTGCAGCTCTTGGTTTTCTCAGCTGCAGTGGTTGTGTTTGCGTTCCTGGTTGGAAAGCCGTGTTTTTTTCCCCCCGCCAGTTAAACCACAAACAGTGTTTCTCGTAAACTTCTCTAAACTCTCTCTTTGACACTATCAGCGTGGGTGTGAGAAGGCCGAAGGAAGAAAGCCTTTCGCACCATTTCCGAAAGTGTGGAATCTATTTATGTGTGTGTGGGTCTTTTTAAACCGAGAAACGCAAATTGTTCTTGATCTATGCTTACTAAAATCTATTTTCCTCTATTTCAATCTAAATGTTTTGTGTTTCCCCCATGTTTCTTTTCTTTTCTTTTCTCCTCCCAAAGGCTTTTCTCTATAAACACTTTGCTTCCGCCGTGGAGGGAATAAGCAGCTGTTTAATGATATGGATGCATTCATGTTTTAATTCACTGACGCATCCAGTCGTTTGTTTAGAGTGTCTTCAATGCATTGCTTATTTCGCTCTGCATGAGTAATGCGTCAGTGGTGTCATATTGTGTGACAATGTGTGTAACTCAGATTGCGCACAAACAGAAAATATTTAAAATTGCTCCTGACATTTCTTTCACGGAGCACTTTATGTTTTTCTCTCTGCTGTGATGCACAATTCTTTATGTACAGGCTGCCAACCCGCCTCGAATGTGTCTTTACAGTCTCTATTCATCGCAGACCAGCACATGTATAGAGATGCATGCATTGGTATAAGAGTGGGTGTTATGAAACACGATTATATAGTAAATCCTTATCACACTGAGAGGGGCCACAGAATTACCATTTACACAATATCACGCCTGCACTGCGGGTCTGTAACCTCCGAGATGTGCGCAAACCGGCCGACTGCGTCTTATCAGGCTGCCTCACCTGAGCAGCGGTATGTGAACAGACAACAACACAGCGCTGTGCCATCGGGAGCCAGGAGATTATGCGAAAGGATAGAGAGGGAGGGAGGGAAATTCCCATGTGGTCTTGTGGTGAGAAGTATAGCAGAAGGCGCAGTAGTTAATCTCAGTCACAGACTACAGCCCTGGTCTCCAGCTCTCCGGGAAAGATTAGCCGGCAATTGAAAAGTGCACTTGACATTAATTCCTGGATAATATTGTTCTGCTGTCAAATGTCTGGGCTAATTACAAACTTTAATTAGGAGGGTGAGACCTGGGGGGTTTCATCATGAAGCCAGTAGGTTTTGGCTGTAGGCTACTATGCGTTTTTAAAAGGGCTTTGCGTTTGAAATATACATTAAATAGGCATCCCTTTGTGCTGTATCGTTGCTCTGTTGTGTGTGGATGCTGATGCACAAACACAAAGACTGCCCCCCCACAGAAGCCCCTCCTGGCATCCCAGTTATTTCATTATGTGGAGCTGTTATCAAATTGCCAGCAGACATTTTGCTAATAAAATCCTCAAATGTCATTGCTGTGCCATTGCTTTCTTCATCTGAATCTTAATTTGAATCTTCCCCAATGCACACTATTATGATGTGACCTTCTGTTGAATAATAAGCAGCAGTCCTTCTTTTTTTTCCTTTCTTTTTCATTAACTTTGGGGGAATTAAATTGCTGTTAAAATGAACCAAACCAGCCCAAACTGTAGAGACATTTATCAGAGCTCATCCGCGGCAGAGCAATTAGTCTAAGCTGTTTCTTGTCAATATGATCTTTATCTCCTGTGACAAACTCGATTCAGGGACATCAGATGTCCATAAACCCCCCTAGCTGTGTTTTATGGGTCTCATCTGCTCCTCACAGTATGTCTGTCTGTCTGCCCATGTCAGAACTGCAGGTCCAGGTCCTAAACCCAGCTCTCAGTGCTCAGAACATGTGGATGCCAGGAGCAGCCTGCGTGGTGCGGTGCAGTCGCAGAGCCACAAAACCATCTCTCCCCGGGAAGAAAGACACACAGAGAGACGCACAAGTGCACCCAGAGGTTCCGGCTCAGCCCGGGAACTGAGGTAAAGCATTTCACAGTCTCCTCTGCCAGGATGGTGCTCAAGTCACAGCTAGACCACCAGGCTTCAGTCAAATCGCTCACAGATGACGAATTACAAACAAAGCCTTTATAATGCGAGGAGCCCGTTGACACAAATTACTGTAGACTCACTGGCATGAGTCCACCTGCTCCTCTCACAGCGCACCAGCAACTGACCACATGGAGACGCAAACTGGGAATTTAACCAGCTCCACAATGACATTTCCTGACTCTCTGACCGGCGGCAGATCTTTATCCTTAAGGCAGTGCAGTTTTCTAAAGCTCAGATTGAGAAAGTCTTGGCCAGTCACACTCCTGGCGTGCCTTGGCATGTGTTTATTGTCGATGCACACCGGTCTATACAAGGCTACCGAAGCAATTGATGCAAGCCAGCCTTAAATTCAGAGATCTGGGGAGATGAGCCATAGTTATTATTCAGCTAACACCAAATATCAATACATCAATACATTGATATTGTACCTATGTTCCCCTGCCCTCTAGTAAAAAGCAGCTCTACCTGTGCTGTGCATTTATAAAGCATAATTGCCTTTTAAAGTCCACACCTGGCACCGATGCTTCCCTGCAGAGGTGTGAGTTCCAGTCACTCATCCCTGTGCCGTGTGGTGCTCGATTTTACACCAACTGGGGGGGAAAGGGCCCCGCGCTCGGGAGAAGCACAGGCTCTGCATGTGACGGCGGTGATTCGGCATCAAAGTTAATGCCCTGTGTTAGAACAGGAGGCTGACACTTCCAGGATTGTTTGACAATCCTAATTCAATATTGATGCTGTTTGATCAAGCCAAATCAATTATGCATCCTTTTTGTGTGTGTGTGTGTGTGGAATGTATGTGGGCTGGAGGCGAGCGGGGTGCGTCTCCCTGCCAGCGTTGTACAGTCACAATTTAGAGACACAGACGCAGTGTATATGTGCGAGTGTGTGTGTGTGTGTGTGTGTGTGTGTGTGTGTGTGTGAAGTGAGTGGAGAGTGGAGTCTCAGAGTAGTAGCCCACAGACAGTTCTCCTTACCTGGGTTTTGCAGGGAAAATTGTCAGAGGTCGTGAATGAAATCCAGAGGCGATGTCCTTCACTGAAATGCCAGCTGTCTCCGAGCGTCCTGGCAGCTACAGTGCTGCGGTGAGGCGGGAGCAGGTAGTGGAGTAGAGGGATCAGTCCAACGAGCCCCTCTCTGTATCCTCAGAAAAGCTAAACCTACTGCTATCTCCCCGCTCGGCTGTACATGCATATACACTGTAGGCACCAGTAGAGGGATTTGAATATGAAAGGGGTCCCTCTCCTGTTCAGGGGGGTTCTGGAGGGGCTGTTTCACAGAGTGTCCCCGGCAACAGGACTAATTGCAGGGATACGAGGGGCTCCTGTATTGTCTCAGGGTGTTCCCGAGGACCCAGGCACTCACTGGCCGGAGTGGGCTGTGGAGATCAGGAGGAGACGGGGGTGTGGGTCTGTCAGGGTGGGATTACAAAGCCCCGTGGGTGCGCTGGAGAGAGGAGCGAAGCATGTGAAGTAAGATGCAGACTTCAGGGGGAGGGAAAGCAGAAATTAGCCCAGGCGGTTCTAAAGGTTTAATTACAGGCAGGATTTGTTCACTGGGTATTAGATGATAACAACTGCCCGGGGTGGGGGGGGCTCCTGCAAGTGGATTTTAGCACTCATCCTCTGGTAATGTCAGATTGCTAAAGGCGGAGCGAGGAATGCTGTGTGTTTTGTGTCTCTTTATCCCCTCGAATTTGGCAGCAGATCTGCCAGCCACATTACTCCAGATTCCTGCCCTCTCTCACTCTCCGCCGTTGATCTGTTCCTGCCTCCCGGTGCGTCTGCGAGCCGCGCTGGTGCGCCGTGAGGCTTGAGCGTTCCTCGCCTGCGCAGGAGGGAGCGCGTGTCTGTTGACCAGATACCAGCACTCCTTGTGTCGCTCCATATGGGCGCTGCCTCGATCCGTGTCAGGCTCGTGCATCACAGACATGACAGATGAAAGGGTCAGGAGGGAGTGAAACGGGGAGGGAAAGACTTTTTGAGAAGCTCCTGGGACGTCTCTTAGGCTTCATACTGATACAGTCCCTAGAAATACTGGTGCCCGTTGGTGGTGTGAGGTTTTGTTCCTCATTGATCAACAACAATGCACAATGCTCTCTGTTCTCCATGGCAACGGCGCCACTGTTTAAGACAATCCCGAACAATGCTGTCGCAGGTGTACGTACAGTTCAGCTGACAGTGGGCTTATTGTCATCCCCCCGGGTTGTACGCGATACAGTCGAGGAGGGATACCCTGACAGCCTCCACAATTGGCCCTTTGTGTGCGTCTTTCTCTCAGGGCTGATCGTTAGACAATGGCCGGCCAGTCGGGTCAAAGGTCAGGTGGTCTAGGCATTTGCAGGTCACACATCAGCCCCTTCTGGTTTGTGAATGAAGCCAGTAAAGCTCTCCTGTCTTTAAACGGGAGAAGAAAGGAGAAACAGATATAGTTATCTGTTAGCGGTCCGGGCATCTATCAGGTGATGATTTTATTTGCGTTGAGCTTCACAGTCCCAAGGTGCATCCCATCCTTTTGTGTTCACTCCGAAATCCAGGCGATGAATGCGAACGGCGGTGAAGCACCAGCAGATGTTTTGTCTTTTGATGATGTGTCACTTATTTATTTATTTATTTTATTATTTCCTGCTGACTTTGTCACTTAAACATCAAAGGCTTGGAGGGTGGGGGTGCTGTGGATCCAGCCAGGCTTGCGCACTCTTGGAAAAGCGTGTGATCTCCGGCAGCCCGAAGCGTTCCATCAGGCATTCCAGCACAAGGGCTACAACTCCAATAATTATTGCGCAGTAAAGAGCTGTTTGAGGTTCTTGCTTTGTTGGGAAGCGACCCTTTCCAGCCGACGCGTGCGACTTCAGACAAAGTTATTAACTCACAGAACGCACAAAACTAATACTTTAAAAAGGAATGATCTAACTATAGGGTTTATTCCAGATCAATTATTTCCTACAACACGGGCAGAGACCGGAATTTGACCCGACTACATGATGCAGCACAAAGGGAAGCTGTGGGGGGGTCTACCCAGTGTTGTATAAGGGGATTTGATAGGATTTATATTGAGACTAGTGCATAGGCACTAGAAAGCTAGTCAATGCTATCAAAGGGGTTGGGGGGAAGCTAAAGGAAGCAGAAATGCAGCAGTAACGATAGCAACTATACAGTCTTCAAGCACAAGGTTGCTTTTGAAACACTGTAAGGCAAAACATCGTATTCCCACTTTCTGAAGGAGTTCCCCCAGGATTCGAGACAGAGCGAATGGCTGGCCAAGACGAGGGAGAGCAAAGACAAGAGCCGAGGTAAAAATCACAGGGCTGTACAAGGGTATAAGCAGGGAATAAAGCAACGTGTTCATTGTGTTTTTGACTTGAGAGTGAATGGCCATCTCGAATGTTCCCATCACTCATTCTAAGAGTACAGCCAGCGCTCCCTGTAAGTGACCTGTAAACGACAAGAGGCCAGTTTAGACTTTTTAGAATCTAAATATGTTTTCAAATCTATCACTTCTTTTATGATGGGCATCAGATGACAATCTAATCCTTCCTGCTAGAGCTACATGGAGTCCCAGTAATCTATGCCCTTGACTGGGTGTCCTGGGTCGTCCATCCTGCTCCTCCACTACGAGCCTGAACCAGGGGGCACCAGGCAGCCTGGAATCTGTCAGAGAGAGCCGTCCCCCCGGTCACCGGTAGACTGCTCTGAAAGGAGATTAAATGTTCTTCACTGCTGTTTTCTGACCTATTTTTTCACACACACACACACACACACACACACACACACACACACACACACACACACACACACACTTACTTATACAGCTCTGGAAAAAATTAAGAGACCACTCCAAGTTAAGTGTTAAGTGGTCTCTTAATTTTTTCCAGAACTGTATATATATGGTCTCATCTGCCAATCCTATGTGAAAAGCAAAATGGGGCGATTTGCATGAGAATGCTTCAGCTTAACATGCTTATTTGTACTGTTTTTCCATGTCACTTCCCTCGTTTGATACTCAGGCCAGCCTTAGCTGTTTGCATTGTGCCTTTGCTCTTATTGATTTATATTTATTTTTAACACTTTCCTGGACTGAACTGGGCTTCAGGCTGCTTCCTCATTCCTTTTCCTCCACTTTGCCTAGCCTCACCATGCTTTACAACAAAGGGGATACAACGCTCCTGGGATCGAAGGCCAACCCTCTATCTCATGGCTTTTTCGACGAGTCCAGGCTCTCACCTGAACTTTGTTTCTCTTTGGCTGCTTCACTCTGTGGAGCACGAAAGGCAGGATGTCTGGGATGGCGTGTTGACGCTGACTTATTGAGAAAAATCAGCCCTCCAGTGTTGCGTCGAGTTGCATCAGAGTTTCACCGTTTGCAATCGTTGAGCCAGATATGGGGGCCGACACCCCCTGAATAATGCAGAGCTTTGAGCCCAGTTATATTAAAGTGACGTGACTGAATCGATAAATACAGAGTGCTGTTCACTTGAAGAGAGAGAGTAACTTCACAACAAGAGATTGCCGTTTTCTTTCTGTATTTTTTTCTCATGTTTTTTGGACTGCTGGGAACATTAACTTAATTTAATCTACCGCAACATTTCCTCCTTGAAATTGTTGTTTTATTTGTGGTTGTTTGTGTTGGTGAGTGCTTAAGCTGGTAGTATAGGAGAGGTAGAGATTGGTCTCAAAAGCCAAACATGATAGCTCTGTCATCGAAGGTGTTGCTTGGTTTTCGTCCAACGCACTAAAGGAGGGCAGTGACTCTTTCGACAGTTTGTAAATGTGGCAGCGTCTTCATTAGCGCAGCCCAGAGAGATCGATGAACTCCTAAAAATAGGCCCTTTCTACCGCCTCCACAAAAGCGCACGGCACTGTAATAAACACCAGCTCGCCACACCCTCCACCAACCCTCCTGTGATTTGCCCCTGCAGCGAAACAGAGCGACCCTGTTCATTTAGTTGACAGAGTTTTTTCCTCCATAAATATTTACAGAAGCAATCCAGCTGGCGAGACACAGAAAATAATAACAATAATAATAAAACTCTGCCAACACCGAGCATTTGCATTCCTGTGATATTTGAAGCAATTTATACATTCCTTAAACCTGCTAAACTGCCAGAGAAGCCTTGGGGTCTGAACACTAATGAGCTGTAAAGCAAAAACTGCAGAGTTCAGATCCGCTAATGCGTGTTACACGGATGGGTCTGTGTTGTAAAACTGTGCAGACGTGGGGTGTCTCTAAGGGGACGGGGTAAGCAGAGACGAGAGGTGGCTGTAGGGGTCTTAAAACAGGCATTGTTTGTATTCCCATAGAAGCAGGAATACACTTGATCAGTTTGAGCCTAATTTCACAACATCTGGAGAGTGTGCTGTTGTTTTGAGGCACATTCCTGTGGACCGTTCATCTGTCCCATCTCAGTCCATCCTGGTCACGATGGCGGGGGACGGGAGGGTCCCCTCTGTTCCTAATCCTTATCCCAGGATGGGCATAAAGGCATTACAACCAGCGTTTGCCAGCTTGGAAAGCAGGTCAATTTCTGTTTCAGTCCTGCTTTTTTCAGTCCCCTTCATAGCTATATCCACTGCATCAGATACATTGAATGTTTATTTTATTTCAGTCCAGTTTTCTTCATGCTATTTTCCTCCTCCTCACTCTTTGAATTATTGATAATGGCATTTATTGAGTTAGTCTAGAAGGAGGAATGTATCTAGCAATAAATAAACAAATTAAAATTCCTTGTAAAGACCCAGTTTTTTTTAATGAACCTCCCAAGGCCATTACTGCTAATTTTGTGTTTTCTCTTCTTTTATGAACCCATATGGCGCTGAGTGGATGTATCTGGAACAGTTTGCCGCGCCGTCTGCTGTCTTCACCGCGCGTTTACACAGAGATGCGCAGAACTCTAGTCTCTCTGGACAGTGTATAGGTATAAATTATTGCCTGCTATCCTTTGTTAGCCTTATGCTCATTAATAACTCACTTTAGGTCATTTTATTAGCAGAAGGATGATGTCTTGTCTCAGGAAAGTAAGGAGATAAAGAGTTCATCGCTATGTGATACAGAAACTGTATATTTTGTCCTTTCTGCAGACCACACTGGTCTCCCACTTCAACTGAAACTCCCAGCTACTGCCTGAGAAAGATTTAATCTAAAAACACAAACTATAATAATACTGGAATAACAGCAACCTCTCCCTCCATTGAATTTCTATTTCTCTTGTTGACAGACGGATTTATGCGTCAAGCACAAGATTTCATTGATTTCTGAGGTCTTTCTCGACTGGCGATGAATTCCCTGCTCAGGACGAATAGTGTTTTAATTGCTCTTAAGAATGGAAAGAAGGAAGAAAGGAAGGAACAGGGGGGCATCAATCCAACACAGCCCGTCATTGAACTTTTTGCTTGTTCTAAAGAAAACCCTTTGTTGGGTATAAATAAGTAATCGCTTGATCAATGAGTCAATCTTTAATATCGCTGGGAAACAAACAAAAGCAGGAGAGAAGGCTATCTGTAATGTGCTGCCCGCGTCGGGCCCGATGCCGGTTTCTCAGGAAGGACATTGCGGCAGATGAATCGCCGTGGTTATAAAGCATTAATGAGGCAGTTTTACCCCGAGGAGGAGCAGGTCTGAGTCCAGGCAGGAATACAGAATATCAGAGTGAGACGGTGACTTTGAACACCTTCTGTTGGCTCGCCTCGCTTTATTTGAACCACACAACGCACACACAGGAACATGAAGGGAAGCTGTTTAGTTGCAAAAACACCCAGAATGCAGTTTGATGTAGACAGCGCCCGACTCTCTGTGTGTCTTATAATCACTGTTAAACTGCTGCAGTGTGTACCGGTGACGTCTAATGTATACACAGATAGAGGGAGTAGTAAAGACTGCCTCACCGAATACATAATGCGCAACAATCTTTGAGAGAAGTTGGCAGTCTCCTGCAGATAGCCCAGGCCAAGCGCAAACAAAATGGTTGTTTCTCTTTTCAACTGGCAGCTTTGACTGTGTGGAAACCCCACTGTCACAGCAAGATAGTTATTAACATAATGACATATTTATGTGACATAAGACCTGGAGCAGATCAAAACCTGGAACTACACATGAATTGCAAAATGTGTACTCCATCATGTTTTTATTTATAAGAAGTGGAAAGTAATATCTGACAAATTATAAACATGACTGGGAACGAGTCAATTTGCAATTCGCAGGCAGGGCAAAGAAAACTCTGACTCTAACTCAACCCCGGGTGTATAAATTAGGTTTCTGCACACTTCCTGGTTGCTGGAGGATAATGTTTCCTGACAGGGGTCTCTTCTGCTGTTGGGAGCACAGTGTGGCAGGAGGAGATCTCACCCCCAATCCTGCTCGTTCCCTCCGCTGCTATAATCCACTGATGCATTTTTAATGCCACTTTTGCCTCCCAATTAGGTGTAAAATTTCATTTAGCAATTAAACTCCCTGTGAGCATCAGCCTGTTGCCAGCGGGGGGGGGGGGGGGAGGATTAGCATACGCCACACAATTCAAAATACCAAAGCTTATTTTAGGAGTACCAGACTGTGTGCCCAACAGCTGAGATTTGTTCTCTTGTTCCTGTTTAGATCTTTGGATCCTCAGATTCTCTATTCAGACGATATCCTGGCCCTACAGCTGACATTCTCAGATAAAAGAAAGTCCGAAATTTCTGTTGCTGTGTCTCTGAAACATTTATTTGCAAGACAAGTTGAAGCTTCACCCATCAGAAACAGCACATCCACTGTCTGCACCCACCTTCATTAGATCTGACTGATTTATTACTGCGGGCGCAGGGAAGCTGGGTTTCGGCACAGAAGTCTCCTGCTCGGATTATTCAGGAGATGACAGCGGTGCCTAATGACAACCAAGCATTCGGTCACTTCCACGGGCTTGAGTGTCACGCTGAAGACATTCCCCGTGATTCAATCGAATCAGTTGTGTGGGTTTTTTTTGAGAGCGGTCACATATGTCATTTATGAATTTACAGGGAACTTTTAAAAAGTTTGCAAGTGTTTTAGCAAAACAATCCACGTAATTCAATGATGTACAATGAAGCAAAGGCAGTGTGGAGGGGTGGACGATTACGATTCAAACCATCTGTGCATCCAAGCAGACCTGCACTGTGGTCTACAGCAGATAGTCATCGAGGGCCGATCGCTCTTTATCTGATTGGAAAATCGAATCAAGGTCAAGGCAGACCGAGTGAGCTGCCGGTCAACAAGACTCCAGGTTGGAGAATCACTACAATCGATTCATGGAGTGTGTAAACATGGTGCCACATGCTAAAATAATCAATCCACAAGCCCGGGCGTCCACCTGTCTGCACATGTTACCCTCCGTGTCCTCACATGCGCTTTCTTTATTCTATTTCTCTGTTTCCTATCACCACACGTGCCCCCCCCGCTTCCCCTTGGAGATAAAATGATTAGCAGCTTGCTGATCCCCTGTGTCGCCCCGTGAAATCACACGCCTGGCTACTGCCGTGACCCAGGGCCTGGAGGGAACTTTCGATGGCTGCTGGTTTTCAATCTGCTCAATAGAAACTTAACAGCGTCTTCATTAGAGCCTCCATCACCATCGGTGTCAGGGGGGTTGTGTTTGTTTGTCTGACTTTGTTTTCTTCCTCTTTCCTCTTGTCTCTCTCAAGAATGATTTTGGCGCTCTGAGACTCCAGAACCAGGTTATGCTGTTAGGTTTGTGTTTCTTGTCTTTGTTGCAGCTGCTACCTCGCCCGTTTAATAGAGAATTGAAGTCGAAATCCCTGACCAACATGACAGCACTCCTGCACAAACTACAAAACACAGACATTGAAGCAGTGGTGAGGGCTTCTACCTCATGGCTCCTGGGACCTGGGTTCAATACTGCCCTTGTGCATCTGTCTGTGCATCTCCTCCACCCCCTTGTCAAAAAGCTTCTAATAAGGTTCCACACCAAAAACTGATCCTCAAATTGGAAGCTGTAGGCATTCAGGGTAATGTAAGTAGATGGATTATCAACTGGTTGATGTCTAGGAAACAGAGGGTGTTGATTAGAGGAGTTGAGGAGGGAAATGTCCTACTGAGAGACTCAGGGAACTGAACCTTTTCACCCTGGAACAGAGGAGACTACGTCGGGACTTGATTCAAGTCTTCAACATCATGAAAGGCATCGACCACATCAAAACAGAGGAGCTTTTCCAGATCAGCAGGGACACACGCACCCGGGGACACAAATGGAAATTGGGCTTCAAGGCATTCAAGACAGAAAACAGGAGACACTTCTTCACACAGAGAGGCGTCACAATCTGAACAAACTCCCCAGCGATGTGGCTGAAGAGACAATGTGGGAACATTCAAAATCAGACTGGATAGGATCCTTGATCACTCAGTTATTAATGGACACCAAACGAGCACGATGGGGCGAATGGGCTCCTCTCGATTGGACACTGTCTTATGTTCTTATGATAACATATAATAACTGAGAATTGTGGACTGGGGTATCATGGTAATGTAGTGGTGAGGGCTGCAACCTCATGGCTCCTGGGACCCGGGTTCAATAATGGCCTTGTGCATCTGTCTGTACGTCTCCTTCACCCCTTCAGCTGTGTGGGTTTTCTCCCCGTGCTCCGTTTTCCTCCCGGTTCCAAAAGGCAGGCTGCTAAGGTTGATAGGGTCCTCTCGATTGTCCTGTAGTTTTGTGAGTGTGTGTGTGATTGCGGTGTGTGTGTTTGTTTTACCCTGTGATGGACTGGCCCCTGTCCAGGGTGTACCCTGCCTTGCCCCCTGTGACTGCTGGGATATACTCCGGCTCACTGCTTAAGGAAGTGGCTGTTCTTTAGTTAATATATTATTATTATTATTATTTATTATTTCGTCCAGGCATATTCATCCATTCTGACCTTCAAATCCCAGCTGTATTCTGTTTCTCCAGAGATGTGAAGTGACACTGTTCATATACATTTCCACTACACACACACAGCAAGCCTTGTGGTGTTTATTCTGTATTTGACTTCCCTGGCAGTTTCATCGTTTCTTCGATATGGCTGAGGAAACACTGTGACAGAAGTGTTTTCAGAAACCGTGTTGGGGATAATCCTGTCACACTTCATTCTCCTTATATATAGGATTAAGTGGGTATATATATATATATATATATATATATATAAAAATAAAATAAACTAATGCAATTCAGTTTGATCATCTTCCCAGCGAAGCAGGCTTGCGGAACAGGGCTGGAGGTGTCAAGAATCCCTTCCCAAAATATCGCCTGACAGGTCCCAGTGGGAATTACTCCTCCCAGATTTGTGGGCATTAATGTTCCAGGCTTTTGACTTGAGCTACAAAAGACCTCCGCACAGGAGCTCTCTTCTCTTCCCAGGGAGGTGAATTTGGACTCGTTGCTTAAAAATGCAGCTCTGCTCCTTGGAGCCGGTCTCTCAGAGCTGTGGCTGTGTCACCTGTCGTTCTTATGACACGAATAGGTGCCCAACGTCTTTCCTGCCAGTGTTGCAGCCAGACCCAACAATGATGAGAGGAAGCATAAATCACAATCACTTTTGTTGCACCCTTATTCTGATTGGTCGAAAATGCAAGGACGTGACGTGTCATTTGCCGGCAATCATTTTCCTGCCCCCATTCACACTGTTGCTGGAAAATTGCCAGCAATTAGACTAGGACCCTTGCCAGACCTTGCCGGCAACAAAATGCCATCATATTGCCGGCAATTGTTTCAGTGTGAATGGGATATTAGTTTACAGGTCGCTGTCGGGTTGTAATGCAATTGCAAAATACAAGTCACCAAGCTCATCGACACCAACCATCCAAACAGCACTAGAAATGGAAAATAAATATTCATATATATTCATCCAAGAACATCAGATCATTTACATATAAATACCAAAGCAACAATGTGGGTGGAAGTGTGTTGTTTACTGGCAGATCATTAAAGGTACATAAGCTGCACCTGGACAGAATAAAATCCCCAAACACAATGCAGCGCAGAGAATAAAACCTGCTTTTCTAAGCAAGCCGTATATTTATATAAAAAAAAATCAAAGCCCATCAGCGTGTGATTAAACTGTCCACCCTGCGTGCTGGTCACTGCTCTCGCGGGCGGTTAATGATTCCACCGAGCGTTTCATTCGGCTTGATCTTAGAGCCGCCGAAGAATCAGAAATGTCAGATCAAAGCCTGCCGTGATCAATGCCGTATTGATTGCTGTTTTGAAGCCTGGTTTGCCAATCCTGAGCTGAACAAATGTGCTCTGCAGCCCACGGGAGACCTTCTCCTTTGAGGATCAGTTTGGGGCCAATTAACAGAGCCACAATTACACTGACCCATCTGAATATGTCGTCTTGGCTTCTGCACTTCGTTTGCTTAACAGCCTCCCAAGGATCGCTCTCCTCAACGCGGTGGAGCTCATTACAGGAGGACACCCTGACAAGGCTCTGCTGTTGCTTAGCAATTGGCAACACCTTTGCTTTTAGTAGAACACACAGCTGGCTTAAAAAAAAATACGTCTGTTCTGTGATGATACAAGACAGGGAAGGCATGATGAAAAACTAATATGTCTGCGATGGAGGGCTCTGCGTGGATAACAGGGCATTTCCCAGGACACAAACCTGTCTTGAGCAGCAGAACAGATGGCAACCGCTTCCTCATTCAGGGAAACTTGCGGACGCATCGCCCACAGTCGGTCTCAGACACCTGCCCACACACACACACACACACACACACACACACGAGAAACATCTCAATGAGCCAACAATGAAAACATTAGAACTACTGATCATTTTCTAAGTATATGTAATTATTTATAGGACAGATATGCTGTTGATCAATGCAATATTGATTGTTTTACACAGCTCTGAGCTTTGTTACTGAATATGAATCTAGGTCTGCATCTAATTCTTGTTCCACAACATTAGCCAAGGTTTGAATACATTTCGTGGCAACTACTGGCCAAATAAATAAACAAATAAACTACAAACATGCAGCACGTCTGAAACACACATTGGAACTAAATAAGAACAAACTGCATATCAATCAATTTGGTGTTCAATAAACAAATTACCCAGCAACCACATGGAAATGCAGGCCTTTCATATACACATGAATTTTGTCTACACATGTTATTAGATCTATAAAGCACATTGTTGATTGGAATACCCGCTCTTTCCTTATAAATGTACAGAATCCTATTGTGCAAGTCATTTTTTGATTGGCAAATGCATTGGTAATCTAGGATATTACCAGGAACATATAAGAAAGTGTCCAATCGAGAGGAGGCCATTCGCCCCATCGTGCTCGTTTGGTGTCCATTAATAACTAAGTGATCAAGGATCCTATCCAGTCTGTTTTTGAATGATCCCAAATTGTCTCTTCAGCCACATCGCTGGGGAGTTTGTTCAGATTGTGACGCCTCTCTGTGTGAAGGAGCATCACATTTTCGTAACACTACTGAGTTTCCTATCGATTTCAGACTTTCTGTTTTCACAATCCATGTATTCTACAGTTTAAATGGTCTGTATTTATAATACAGAAAAGCACCGGAGATACATGTATGTGATCTGATGTGCAGAGCTGACAGGAAATAATCAGCCTTCACGCGTATTTACAGTAAATAGGGAATGAAAACGATGGTAAAATCCCAGAGGAGTGTTCCTTGAAGGGTCAGCTTTAATAAACGGAGAAGCCATGTTGGTCACCGCTCTGAATTTGATCGTTATTAAAACCGAACATGGCATTTCCTCAGACGGGAGAAGGGATTGAACGAGAGACCTATGGAGGCATTCGTGGCATTTCTATTTTTTATTATTATTCATAGAGGAAGAAAGCAAAAAGAGCCGGTAACTGTGGTGACACCTGAGGGACACGATTTCTATTTAAAACCTGGCCTGCCACCCCCCCTCAGCCTCCGAGGTTAAAGGGCGTATTTCACTCTTGCATTGAGAGAAGCATCCTCTCTGCACCTCAGTTTCTGCAATGCTGGGGAATTTAAGCAGTAGGTTATTTTTGGCGTAGAGAGCGATGGAAGCTGATGTTTTCAGACATCTGACACAGTGCAAGAATGCCTTGATAATCCTCCTAGTTTTTTTTTTTGATTGTTTGTTTGCTTTTGGTCATCACTAGAGGTTTGTTTTCATTACAGTTTGGCTCGTTTGGGGAACCCATATAGGCCTATTATTTGGTTGGTCAAATGTGTTTGGACTACTGTATGTAGTTACTGTATTACCTTCATATATATATATATATATATATATATATCATATTGTATGCGTTATGCCATTTCTTATATGCTCTAATCATGTAAATATCTGGTGTTTTATCAATACAAAATGAACCAAGCTCACTTGATTATTGCAATGTGAACACAAGCGATCCGAGTCCTGAGAAAACACAGAAGTGAACCACGAAAACGAACCCGAGTTAGTTTCCAAATGAACACAGCACGCTTGTACACAAGGCAAATGTGAACAGCGAGCACACTGATATATTGTTTTAAAGCAATGTTAGTTTGAAATGAACCCTGTGTGAATGGGGGTAACACTCCCTCAGCTATCCATGGGCATAAACCCCCTGTGCCAAAAGAGCACATCCCCAATCAGAACATCATCATAATAATAATGATTAAATCCTCACCCCAGACATTGGAAACACAGAGAAATAAATACGAATGTCGCTCTGTAGCTCTGCGGATTTTAAAACCTGCACATTTCAGGGCCGCAGGAGAACAATAGCTTTCCTTATTCTGACTTCTGTCTGCCTGTGCAGATTTACTCACAATAAGGTAAGAATTGAGAAATCGTGGTGATATAACAGTCTGCAGCTCGTAAGACAACGGAGCGAACCGCTGTGTCGCCACGTGACTCTCTCGCCCGCCTCAGCGTCATATGAACATGTGTCAGGCTTCACTCCCCGTTCCCGTGGAACCCCAGAAAACAGGTCAAGCACCGAACAGTCGCTCACAATCTCCATTTCAACCCCCCATCCTATTAGGCATCAACATCTGAGAAGCTGGCATGCAGAAACCAAATGAGAAAATCATATTTTCCGATTTGACGCGCATGTCCCTGGTTTCCGAGAAAGCAGTGTCGGATCGGCCATGATTTTGAGGGCTGCGAGTTCTGACAGGTATCGCACGAGAGGAGATTCGCTGTGACAAATAAATCACTGTGCCGCTCCGCAGTGACAGAACGAATTGTTCAATCCCATTACATCTCTGTACCTACACCACCGATGCTCACACCATATGGCCGACTCATCTGGGCCCTGGGAGCTGAAAACTCTGTTCTGTGATTAAACACAATGAGATGATGAAGATAAGCACATCGGCAGCCTGCTGCAAACCAGTCCGCTGTGTCAGAAGCTTTCCGGTTTGCTAATTAGCGCTTAGATTACTGCAGCTAACAGCGGCTCTGCAAAGATGTGTTCTGCGGCGCCGCAGGGCGGTGAGGCAGCCAGTGGCCGGTCGTCTTGTCCGCGAGGAGCCGCAGAACGTGCTCGGTGAAGGAGGTATCACTGGCCCTGACATTCACTCAGCCTACTCACTCACTTTGAAGAGAAAGAAGCCTGATCCCCACAGAGCCCACTGGGGTGGGACTGAGATGTTTCAATTGTGATGTTTGTCCAGCACAAGAACTTACCTGTCGTTCGCAGCCGACTCTGCAACCTTCAGTCTTATTGTTCCACAAAATCTACCATTTAAATGTATTATAGCCAGACAATCATTAAGAATATAGAGGCCATAACTGGGCGTGTTCATCACAACCTATTCTTCAATAATAATAATCAGAACAAAACTACCTTTTCTTCATTCTTCATAATATTGTTATTTTATTGTGATTTTGCACCTGCACTAATACCAGCTCCTCATGGCAAAGTGCTGCTACTAACCGAGAGCTGACCTCTCATCTGCACCAGTACCCCGACACCCCAGTGAACATAGATCGTGTTATTGTGCATATTTCATCACGTATCTTACATGTTACAGGTAAATGACCGTACCATGTGTTGTTAGCAAAGAGAAACAGCAGTGGGAAACAAATCCACATTATAGGACAGATAACTGTGGTAAATGACGAATGCTATGTTTGCACCTTGCAGTCCTCGTGACTACACCATGCTTTTACTTTGCTTTTCCATCACGCTCCACCGCACCTCTCCCCCTGCGCTGCCATTGCCCTTTGCTTCAGCGCACTTTCCCTGGGAAGACCACCGTCCTGTGTACACAAGGGGCATAGCTACAGCTACTGACAGTGGACAGGTCCTCTCCTCTCCAGAGCCGAGGGAACCGAGAGCCGGTCCTCGATCAGGCTGGATCTCATTCCCCCAAATCAGAGGTCAGAGAGTGGATGTCTCTCAGTTAAGAGCCCAAATATCCCTCCCTCCCTGCCTGTGCGCTCTGTGTGTCTGGAGCCATCAGTCTCCCTGCTGTCTGTCAGTCACGGGGGTGGGGGGGAGTGTCTCTGTCTCGCTGTTCTCTGACGGACAGGTCTGATGTGCCTCGCCTGCACTCCATGTGTGTGCTGTCAGCCAGACACGCTCAATAAACAGACGTCCTGGGAGTCGGCCTCCTTCACAGATAACCGTTGGGCAGCTGCAGCATCAAGGGCACAATGAGACGGTGAAACTCTTAATGGAAACTTCCAGCAGGGAAGCTGTGACAGTCAATGGTGTCAACGATGTAGGGCTTCGGAGGCATAGGTGGAATAAAATGCTTTTATTCCCATTTTCCTCAAATAAACTAATAACATTAAATATACATTCTTGCTGTTTAGCTTCCTATGGATTTAAAAGGAGTTGTTAAGACAGGACTCGACCAAATCTAATTTTGAGCTTCCCATGCATCGCAAATGACAAACTCTTACCCTGTTGCATTTTGATTGATAAGTGGTAGAAAGTGGCTTCTTCAGGTTTGTGCAAAGAGGGGGGTAGATCAAAGTTTTGATTTGGTTTTGCCCTTAGTTTCAAATTTATTTGACATACAGTACACTGAAAGTTATACCAGGCAGAATATACATGTCTATACAGATTTGTATTCCACTGTACAGGCAAACTCTTTTTGAGTACAACAGTTCAGAAGAAAGATTTATCAGTTTGGCACAGCAATGCAGCATCTCAGATTTGATTAGAGATTTGGATTTGATTATGTAGGTGTTTGGCTAATTCATTGTCATCCCTTCATATATTGCAGATTTGGCTGTTTACCAAAGAAAGGTATGCCTCCCAATCCACTGCAATGCCAATATTCATTTAGGTTTTTCAGGAAACCGCTGTTGTTTCGACTCATATTCAAAAGCATGAATGTTCACTGCTAGTTTGTTTCTTGTGTAGATGTTTCAGATCAAATCCTCTCTGCACCCGCAATTAATTCTCATACTTCTGTAGTGCGTCCCGCAGAGGACGATGGGGGGGGAAACACACATTTGTTTGGATTTGGAGGCAGGGGATGAAAGACAAAATTGTCACCTTGCCACAGAGTTTCACTGTCAGCAGCCGGGGGCATCCGTGATCAGATCTGTTCTGTGGCGGTCCTGGAGCAGGGGCTGCGCATACGGCCCGGTCTGGCTCTCTCTCTCTCAGCAGCCAGTGTAACGGGGGGGAGATTACGGCACTGAGTAGGTCTCTCTGACCTCAGTGTGAGAGTCCACATCTCTTCTCATCTCATCTCCAGTTGTTATGGAGATGCTGCAGCGCGGAGGCCGACGGCACCGACAGCCACAGATCCCTCGAGCCTTTTCCATCACTGCGCTGCGATTCCAGCTGTTCACATCGGCCTCCCCCTGAACGCTTGCCATTCAGCCCGAGTGCTAATTAGGAATGATTATGTTTAATACCTATTATTATTATATTATGATAATGATGATGAACCGAGCGCCCGATGTAAGCGACTGTGGAATTGGATATTGATCTAAATGTGAATGCTTTTAAAATAGTCACAACACTGTTACACACTCTACCTGCACAGTGCTGCTTTAATTGTATTCACTCAACCGCCTCCCATTGGTGTGTCTCACGATGTGTTTCCAGCAAAGCAGAGAGCTTTCACTTTTCAAAATGGACTTTTCTTCTGCGTCTGGAGAGTCCTTCATACCATTCCTGTGTTCATTCTTCTCACCTGAATGCTGCAATTTCGCTAGAATAAGATGCACTTGACTATAATGGTTTATTAGGTCTAAAGAGGAGATTGCAATGGGGCGTTGTTGTTGTTCAGCACAGTAACCTTGTCTCGGTCTGTGTGAGAACTGGAAGAGTGTTCAGGGTCCTCTCGACAGGTGTGATGCTCTGCGCCCTGGTAATTCTGCTGGTGTTTGTTGCGTGTGTCACCAGGCTGTTTTGTGTTGTAGTTGCCAATTTGTAGGAAGCAGGGATCAGTGCTACAAGACGTAATGAGTGGGGGGGTGCGTAGATTGGTATTCTTTGTTCATTTGGTGTCATAGCAGCACTATCATTAACTGGGATCCTTCATTGCTCTTCACAGGGCAGCAGGCTGGCGTCGCTGCTCGATACCCCAATACACCCAGCTCAACACTACATTAAGCCCACGCAGAAACAATCCCGTTTTCCCTAAATTATTCATTGCTTTCTCACAGCCAAGAAGACGGGCAAGTGGCGGAGAAGAAAGGAAAGAGAGAGTGAAAAAGAGTAAGAGAGATAGGCAAGATAATTTTCTCCCCCCTCTCCCTGATGAAAACTGGATAGTTGTCTCTATGTTGGCTCTTCATTTTGGATTCGGTGCCTACCCTTCAATTTCAACTTGTAATGTGCCAAGAATCCTACTGCCTTTCTGGGATAATTGCCCTCGCTGGTTGGCACAGAGCTGCAAGAGCTCATGTTGGCAACGCTCTGCATGCTGGTGGAGCGGGACCTCGGACCAGCTGTTGCAGTGATTGGGTTTGTGGGTTGATTGAAAAGGATGCAGATAGAAGGAGGCAGAATGATGTATCTGTTGCAAGGAAAATCTGGCTAGAGATGGTCATATAGGAAGGAACCCTACAGAGATCAGCGGTCCTGTCCAGTCAGACTCTAAGGAGCATCTTGGCCGTATATGATATGATGAAGACCTTCGTATCCTTGTCTTGTGCTTTGTGAACTTTTAAGATTTCCTGTCATTGCACCACTAAATCTTTGCTTTTTTTTGTTTCCTATTATAGTAGTTAATTAGTTTCCTTATTGCAGGTGAGTAGTGTTGTATTTATTTGAGCCCTGATAATGACTCCTAACCAGATTGTCCCAATCCCATCACAGCTTGTAGGAGGTTGAACACGTCAGTCCATCGTCCCAAGTATTTGAAACGACAACATATCGAACGCACGGCATCATACAAAAACTGTCTCAACAATTAACTTTTGCTTCGTTTGTTTTGATTGGTTGGTTGTTTTTTTCTTTCATGTGTTGCAGCCACATCAGCACTTCCCACGTCACACAGGGCTCCAGCGTTCTGATAGCACACAGTTAAAGATAGAAGATGAACGTCTCAGACTCAGTGGCACATCTGCAATCCATCCGATTATCTCGGTCCATCTGCAGAGGCAATACCAGGAATTGGCACGCAGCCTACGTGTTGCCGTCAGTAATTCAAACCAGGATCACAGGCACGGCAGCTCCGAGGTCTCAGCGTTAGTTTCTTCACTGCACTGTGTCATGATGGTGACACTGATATGATCGCTTATGACTTGAATTGCAATGACATTTCCCTGCTCTTCTGAGCGTGGGTCTCTCTGGCTGTGTTTAAAGGTCCGAACGTAAGAAGTGTATCGATAGGTATGGTGCCTTTCTCGGCGTGACCAATGCAGCGGTCACCTAGAACACAAACAGCTCAACAACCCTGTTCTCTTCAGACCAATGCCAAACTCAATCTTATAAGACATTACAGTTTGTTGTTCTTTCTGGTTCTTTAAATTCAGTGCCGTGTGAATATTATTCTTGGCACCACTCTAAAGACCACCCCCCATTCGACTGAATGCAAGTTGACATCATGAAAATAGTTGCACTGGAATCATAACTTAAACATTTAAGCTTTCATAGAGATATAAACAATTACAATCCTGTTTATTTTCCATTACATATGCCAGGGTGCTGCAATGTTTTTCAGAACCCAATATTTGATCTTCAGAAGAAAGGTGCAAACTGGTTGTCTCTTCCAGAAGTATTTCAGTTATTCATTACTATCTCACAGCCAAGAAAAATAAATGTTGATTGATTTTACTCATTGGTGAAGATTTAAAACAAATACTACTTACAAATAAACTTCCTCTTCTATCCAATACTATTTTATCTTTTTTTGTTTATTTATTGGTTTCTTTGTTTCTCTGGCCTAATCCAATTACTCTCCAACAATCCTGAAATACATGTATTCATTAACAAAACCCACCTTTGTGCTGTTTGTGTCTTCAGATAATTAGTGTATTCTCGGTGTGAGTGTCAGCGAGGCAACACGTTTGCTCCCAGCACAATCACAGGTACCTTAAATATTTATTAGCTGGTTTCTTGGTGTCTCGGAGGCACGATTGTGTGTAATTACCTTGGCTCTTTTATATTTCATAGTTGTGAAGACATCAGCAGAACGGGACTCAATTACCTTCCGAAAAAAGAACGAAACAAACAACCACTGAATGCTGGAATTTGCATATTGAGCAGGTTACCCAAAGCAGAAGCACAGTTTTCTAATGAATGTTCAGGCATAACCTTAATTTAATTACACAATAGAGCAGACATGATTACTGTGGCAAAACACATGCATGAAAGCAATTTGTTTCTGTCTCCGTCTCTACCTGCATGATGGGCAATTGTCTGGGCCTGTACCTTCGTCCGCACTTCCTCGGTCATCCACTGGCTCTTCCTTGCATGGGTGCATATTGACCAGGGATGCGCGGTGTTTAAGGAGAGTTAATAGGCTTTTTGTTAACGTTAGAATAAATCAACACGGCTTTCTAGCATCTGAGCGGTGCTTAATGTAGTTTAGTGGTGTCATGTCCACTCCCTGGAGTGGCACGTATTCTTTCAGCTCTCAATTTGTCTGCACACAACGGGCCTAATTAAGTAATATCTAATACATATAGATTGTGCAGTAGTTGTTTTGTCATTATCCGGTTTCAAGAGTACCTTTGAAATGATCAGCTGTATTCAATTTCAAGATACAACCCATATGTTAGGGATTTCCTTGACACTCTGGGTGAGATGTTGGTTTAATAATGAGGTTCAACAACAAGTTTATTAAATACATTTTCCACATTTCCAAAGGCTTTAAGAAGTATCTTCATGCCCTGAAGATCAAATAAAGTCCAGGGACAAATGACAGATCTGTCTAATTAAGAATTTAAGTGACAGAGCACAGCTAGAACCAAAATCCGAAACCCTCTGTTCTTGGTTGTGTAGCATTGAGAAGCCAATGCCTTGTGTAGGTGCTTTTCAGACACAGTTTAGCCCCGGTCTGGGACTGCCCAACGTTATCATCGTTAGGGTCTTCCAAGACTAGAGCCAATCTGTGAAATCAGTTTGTAGTGCGGAGAAGGTATTGTTGTGTTACTCAGGGAGAGACTCACAGGCCTGGTAGCTTAAACCAACACACTGAATCAACACGTAATGCTGTTGACCCCAGAAACCCAGACAAATTCACACAAGAGGGAAAGCAATTACTATTTCGCGAAAGCAAGTGTAAATCAATGGCACAGGCCCGTAATTACAAACACAGGGGCAGGCCATCACCTAGGCTATGGGTGGACATGCAGCTTTAACTATAACACCCATTGGAATTGATATCCACTTATCTGACATGAATCACTGCGCCGCTTCGATCCCACAGCCTGTTTTCCGATGCGATTTTAAACAAGCTGTCATTCTGTGCCCCGAAGCAAAGCAGAAAACAATATTAAAAACACAAAGGGGGAGAAAAAAGAGAAAAAAACATGAAATGAAGTCTAATTTTGGAAATGAAAAAGACAAACTGGCAGAGATGCATATTCAGAGCTGTAAACCTCTATACAAAAGAGACGGGATGTGCTTTGAAAGCTCAATTTGTTTTTGTTTTTTAAATACCCATAAGTCTGCTGTGCTCCGTCACATCAGCATCCTACTGGTTGTGTTTCTCAGTCGTGCTCATCTATCAAGTACGCTGACAGGTCCCCACGGGTAGGAGTTGTGTCACACTCAACTGTTTGTTTCTAGGTATCTGATTATGATGTTGATTATTAATATCATCGTAAAATATTGCTGCAACCCAGTGGAATTTATTTTCTGGTCTTATTAGGAACAATTCAGTTTAATCTCATTGTTCAAAAACGTATTTACGTATTCTTCTGTTCACAAGCCTTATTCTAGTTTAATGTGTGTGGGGGGTGATGTCAAGTAAGACATTAGAAGGACTTCTGCAGCCGCTTGCACTGATGAATTAGATAGAGTAGACTTCATTGCTTCAAACAGAATGCCTCCTGGACCAATTGCGTCTGTTCCAAAGACTAATAAGAATAAGATGCGGAAATTCATTAAAAGAAATAATTGAATTGAATTGACCTTGGCTATTTGAATATGTATATAGTTTCTCCATTCGAGTGCACGGAGCTTTAAATCATTTATACTTCTTTTCTTTTTTGTGAAGCATTAAATTCTGCGTGTGCTTGGCGGCTCTGTGTTTGATCTTTAGAAATGTCATCTTGAAGCTCCGAAAGGGAAAAGCATCGCAGCTCTGGAGTTGCAAGACATAACGAGATGAAAGCGTGAGTGAGAGAGAGAGCTGGAGTCGGTCCAATTTCAGCGAGTGGATTGTTACCGGCCTGATCTGAGCTGAAGCTGGGCTTGCTCTACACATCTTCTAGAGCAGGAACAGGGATTTGTAGATGGCTGCCCAGCGCGCTGTAACTCTGACTCCGAAACCTTGAACTGTTGAAGAGAAATTGCAATGGGTTTACAGCCTGCACCGGCAATTACTGGCAATCTCTTCAGTGACGAGAGCGCTATTAAATCGAGGCACGCTCGGCGCACAAGTCCGCAGCATGATTTATATGTATCATGCTTCAGGAAAATTGCTTCATTACACAGATAGGAGAGACGAGGACTGAGCTGTAAGTGGCACCGAGCACCGACTGCAGGTGTTCATATCCGGTGCTGCTGTCGTCGTCTCGGCTTGCGGTAGAAGAGACTTGTTCCACAGGGAGACGGGAACGCGAGAGAGCAGGCCATCGTAGAGACTGAATTTGGCTGACGAGATAATGTTAACATCCCGCTGAGAGAGAGGAAACACGGCCCCATCTTACAATAGGGTTTCTAAACTGACACCCTGAATTGCGAGCAAAATCAAGCACCTCGTGGAACAGAAAATTGTGGCACAAATGTATCCCATGATTCTCAGTATACGAATACAAATATATATATGGATAAGCTTCAGTATCCTCTGAGAATAGGATTTTAAAATGCTTCCACAAGAGTGGGAGGCTTATCCCCAGGGATGGAGAGAGGGAACCGGACTGGCGGTCGTTCAGGGCCAGACTGCAGTTGTTTACTTCGAGCTCCCGCCTCCTACGTTCAATTTCTTGGCGGCATTTAAGTTAAGAGGATGGAAATGAGATGTGGGTTGAGAGTGGGAGTGGAGAGCCCTTATCCATTTCCAGTTCTCGCCTCCTCATGTCTGCAGTCGTGAGAGAGGAATGGGGCAGGAAGGACTTCGGACTGGACTGGACTGGACACTTCAAAGGGCTCTTTCGCTTTCCCTGCTGCCGTTCTCATGGCTCTGCTCCGCAAAAGGCAGCAGAGGAGACTGAGAAGACCCCCAATTCTAACAACCAGGCCGTTTCTTTTGCTGTTTGGTTGACCTGCAAGGGTCTGGCGCATCAATAAGAAAGGGGACTCATACCAGTCAAAAGTTGGATCCAGACTCTCAGAAGCAGCACTTATTTATTTATTTTTTTAATCCCTGGCTTTATGAGGAGAACTTTCAACACTTTTACCAGGTGAAAGAATCGTTGCAGCTTGAGAATGCCCAATTCAGATTGACAGTAATTGTTCCAAATGGTATAAAATTAGTCTTTTGTGTGTGATAATCAGGCTGGAACTGAGATTCCTCTAAAATAATTATCATTTTTACAAATTTCAGTTTAACTGTACTCAGCAATCCCCAATTAAGACACCATCGCCCCCTGCAGATTTAATCAGGAATGGTTTTGAGGAAAATGGGAATTCCTAGGGTTCAGTTCAGCAAACCAAATGCAATCTTCATGCTAAATCTGGTAGGTAGAATAAATATACATACAATATAACTATACTCAAATCACACACAGATATATATTTAGTTTGTTTCTATGTATTTTTCATTCACAATCTGCTTTATCTAAAAAAACTGCAGGATGTTTACATGCCGTGCATCTGATATTTCTCCTTTGTCGACTAAATCAGCTGTCAAGAACATGATCAAGGTCCCAGTACACACACAATACAGTGCAGCTAATGCACAAACTCTGCAGCAAATCTCGATAACACAGCACGTTCAGTTTACTTCCTTGCCTGGCAAATTTGAAATGACAACGTATTCTTTGGGATTTCCATGTATTCTACTTAAACATGATCAGGACTGAACATGCAAGGAATTTCAGCTCAAAACTAAATAATACAGTGAACATTTACTGTCAACATTGCATGTACTGTTAATTTCTTTTCTTTACATAAAATACTGAACTTCACTGTTCTTGTGAGCGTTGAAGCTGCTCTTAATTTAGCCCATCCAGGGAATCAGTATTTTTAGATGAAGAGGCTCATGACAGTCTGGTATAAAAATATGCTTTTCATCAGTTTACACAACTTCTGAAGAGACACCTTCCCACTCGTTAGACACACTTGAAAGGAAACATGACAATATGACAATTATGCCATTAGATGTATTTTATATATACAGCTCTGGAAATAATTAAGAGACCACTCCAAGTTCAGAAATCAATGTTAAGTGGTTCTCTTAATTTTTTCCAGCGCTATATATGTATGTGTGTGAGTGATCTAACCTATCCTGGGGAGGACCTCACCCAGCAGTGGATGGACAAAGGCTGCTGCTGACAACATATTTAGATATGATCCAACTCTCCAGTTCCTTCCAGAGATGTTCTAAATGATGGAACCTGTCAGGATTTAGAAACTCACTACATTCATCTCTTTTGTTGATAGATGTACGGGATATACAGCTCAAATATATGGATATACAACTCAAACCTCTGTGGAGTACTTGGCCTTGGTTAGAGCCACATAGAGAATATGGATATGGAGCGTCGTTCCCTTGCCTGTGATTGCTCGGTGGAGGGGAACATGTCGCTACAAAGGTCACCTTCCAGGCTTCAGTCCCCAGCTGATCCCCTATTCTCTACGGATCTGGTCAAGGTGATTAATGACCTCTAGCCCGATTGACGGCAGGGTAGCGCCTGGACTCGGAGACGATCAGAGACGCATCATTTTTCATTTTATATTTTCGTCTGTACAGTGATTCTGATGCGCATCGACATGGAAGACTAAATAACCGCGGTGGCTTATGAATGGAGCCGTGTAGAGATTTAATTAGTTTTCTCATTTGAAAAAAAAAAACAAGGAAGGAAGGCAAGATTGTCTTACATGGAGGCAACGACAGAGGAACACCAGTCATTTTGCGAGGCATCGTTTACAGTTTCATGTCTTAATGTGGCGTTGCTAGGCTACGGCGAGGCGCAGGCCGGGGCTGGTGACAGCCTCGCACATCTCCAGTCACACCTTCTGAGAGAGCGGGCGTCTCTGCCATAGGAATCGCTGGCTTATTAAGATGAAGTGGGATGTGGGAGTTGACTCTTAAAGCGACGGCTGCAGCAAACCTGCCAGAAGAAAGCTTTCTACAGAAGATGATAGTGATACACACACATGTACCTACATACATATGTTAACTTTATATATCGTACTGTTATTGCATCAGAGTGCAATTAGCTAATGCATCTCTTTAAGTGTCTTTTTTGTTAGGAGTAATTGTCCAGAACTGTTTAAAATGGCTATGTGGGGACTTGATTCAAGTCTTCAAAATCATGAAAGGCATCGACCAAATCAAACCAGAGGAGCTTTTCCAGATCAGCAGGGACACAGATCTTTATTGTAAAGGGTTTAAACAATGTTTGTTCAATGAACCATAAACAATTAATGAACATGCACCTGTGGAACGGACGTTAAGACACTAACAGCTTACAGACGGTAGGCAATTAAGGTCACAGTTATAAAAACTTAGGACACTGAAGAGACCTTTCTACTGACTCTGAAAAACACCAGAAGAAAGATGCCCAGGGTCCCTGCTCATCTGCGTGAACGTGCCTTAGGCATGCTGCAAGGAGGCATGAGCACTGCAGATGTGGCCAGGGCATTAAATTGCAATGTCCGTACTGTGAGATGCCTAAGACAGCGTTACAGGAGACAGGAAGGACAGCTGATCGTCCTCGCAGTGGCAGACCACGTGTAACAACACCTGCACAGGATTGGTCCATCCGAATATCACACCTGCGGGACAGGTACAGGATGGCAACAACAACTGCCCGAGTTACAACAGGAACCCACAACCCCTCCATCAGTGCTCAGACTGTCCGCAATAGGCTGAGAGAGGCTGGACTGAGGGCTTGTTTTCCTGTCAGTGTCTGGCATGGCCAGCGAAGAGCCCGGATCTCAACCCCATTGCGCACATCTGGGACCTGTTGGATCAGAGGGTGAAGGCTAGGGCCATTTCCCCCAGAAATGTCCGGGAACTTGCAAGTGCCTTGGTGGAAGAGTGGGGTAACATCTCACAGCAAGAACTGGCAAATCTGGGTCAGTCCATGAGGAGGAGATGCGCTGCAGTGCTTAATGCAGCTGGTGGCCACACCAGATACTTGACTGTTACTTTTGATTTTGACCCCTCCTTTGTTCAGCGACACATTATTCCATTTCTGTTAGTCACATGTCTGTGAAACTTGTTCAGTTTATGTCTTAGTTGTTGGATCTTTTTATGTTCATACAAATATTTACACGTTAAGTTTGCTGAAAATAAAAGCAGTTGAAAGTGAGAGGACGTTTATTTTCTTGCTGAGTATATAAATACTGTATTAAAACTGAAGTTTATTTTTAGTAACATTATTTGCTAATATATAAACCACACTTCTCCACATTCTATGATGAGCGCTGTTATTGTTAAGAGTGTGTGACCTACTGTTCATGTACAGCCTTTGCAAACCATATAGACAACATATTAACTTCAGCAGTAACTAACGCTAGATGTGTGCCAGTTCTCTCCCAGTGCCAGGCACCTTTGACTACTGCGCTGGTGTCTGCTGCAGCAGTAGAACCACAACTTTTTGAAAACAACTTCATTAATGTAGCATATTTAGCAGCTTCTGCCTCAAGAGCATTTTTTTTCTCTCTCTCGCTTTTTCGGCACCAATGACTGAGAGTGAAAGCGGGTCTCCTTCTCATGCGTGAATGTAGATTTGCATAACTATGAGTTTAGCCTCCTCCTCAGCCAATCAGAATGCCAGACTGGCCCATTGATCTTCATAGCAGGGCTGGCCATTGCACATATCAGCCAAATGCTTGTTATAAATATATACATTTTTTTCAACTTCGACCAGCCCACCGAACTAAAAAACGGTCCGGCCCACCTGGCATTTGCCAGAATTGCCAGATGACCAGTCCAGCTATGCTTCAAGGCATTCAAGACAGAAAACAGGAGACACTTCTTCACACAGAGGTGTCACAATCTGAACAAACTCCCCAGCGATGCGGCTGAAGAGACAATTTGGGAACATTCAAAAACAGACTGGATAGGATCCTTGGATCACTTAGTTATTAATGGACACCAAACGAGCACGATGGGGTGAATGGCCTCCACTTGACTGGACACTTTCTCATGTTCTTTTGTTCAAAGGCAATGTCTTTATGACTTCGCTCATTACATCATAAGCACTGAATGTGTCCCCCCCGCCTCCACCTAAACACAAACCTCTTAGCCAGGTCTTCTCCCTCACGGGGATGAGTGCATCCAGGACAACACACCGTGAGAGCTTCCAGTTTCCCTAGAAAGAACAGCACAGCTAAAGACGGTTTAGATGTGTGGCGGGTGGGACCCTTTAGATGAGTGTGCTGACCGGTCACCTGAATGTCTCTATAGCGCTTGTTTAAAAACTAAGGTAGCCAGGTGGGGTAAAGATGCACAGAGAGAACTGCATGGCAGAGTCATTTTTAATCTACACATTTAAAGTAAGATAGGAAAAGCGATAGCAGTGTTTTATGCATTTGTGATTTTACAATTTATATCTTTAGTTGTGCATAAGACCAATTAGTCTATTGTATAAAAACAGAAGTATTTACAAGTTGCCACAGACAGACACAGGAGAGTACAGGTGAGAGGCAGCCATGTTGTTGTTTTCCTAGTTTCAGACCAGTCTTAACATTCCCCATTTTGTTTTTACTATGCCTTAATTGATGTTTATCTTGTCTGTAGTGTGCCTTAATTGAAGTCAATTCAGTTCAGCTGCTGAGTTGGTGACAGTAAATAGGCTGTAGAAAGGAGATTTAGTCAGGGACGATCAGGAATTATGTTCCAGGTGGAGCCAGGTAGGCGTGAATTGGAGGCAGGTTGACAAAAGCTACTTAAAGCAGCTGTTTAGAAAGGGCTGCGCTGTTTCTCGGTGAGAAAAAGTTAAGCAGTTGATTAGGGAACAGGAACTAAGACACTGAAAAAAAAACTAACATTTAGAAGCATGTGCCCACTACAGTGTCAGGTTTGCAGAATGATTGCCTTCCTGGATGAACTCATCCAAGAAGATTTCATTTGTGAACGCTGTCAACATGTTGAAATCCTAGAGATCAAGGTCTGTGATCTTGAGGCTCAGCTTGGTGATCTGCGCTGTATTAGTGAGATGGAAGAATTGGTCAATCAGCCCATGAGAGAGATGGTGTGCAGCCAAAACCTAGGGGAGTTGAGACCTCAGAGCAGGACAGCGTAGAGAACTGCTGGGTTACAGTAGGTTACAGTAGGTTGTAACCGCAGAAAAGGGCGTGCACAACCCCTAGAGACACCCCAAGAGCTAGAATTGCCCAACAGGTTCCAACTGCTGGACACCGAGTTGGACAGTGACAGCTCTGAGTGTGATGGGAGGGCAGTTGGGCAAATGTCATACCAATCCACAAGAAAGGGAGCAAAAGTGAGCCAGGAAAGTAAACCAATCCGTCTCACTTGAATTACTTGTAAAATGTTGGAAAAAAAGATTAGACAGAAAATAGAGGAGCATCTTAATGAAAACCATATTCTTGGAGACAGTCAACATGGGTTTAGACAAGGCAGATCATGTCTTAATAATCTATTCGAGTTTTTTGAACATGCAACTGCAGCTGTAGATCACGTGAAAGCATATGATATGATATACTTAGATTTCCAAAAAGCTTTTGATAAGGTTCCACACCAAAGACTGATCCTTAAATTGGAAGCTGCAGGAATTCAGGGTAATGTAAGTAGATGGATTATGAACTGGTTCAAATTGAGCTTCAAGGCATTGAAGACAGAAAACAGGAGACACTTCTTCACAGAGAGGCATCACAATCTGAACAAACTCCCCAGCGATGAGGCTGAAGAGACAATTTGGGAACATTCAAAAACAGACTGGATAGGATCCTTGATCACTTAGTTATTAATGGACACCAAACGAGCACGATGGGGCGAATGGCCTCCTCTCGATTGGACACTTTCTTATATTCTCATGTATATATCTGCAGGACAGAGTTGGAACGTGTTATTATTGGCCAGTTTTGAGATGGTGAAACTTCCCTTTTGGATGATTGAATGTGAGTGTTTAGCTGGTTGTCGCTGTATATGAGGGGATGTTGATTGCAATTATGTGTTTGAAGTGTTGCTCATTGGCTTTTTGTTATTCTAGGTATTGAGCGCACTCACTGTTTTTCCCATATAAAGTGCTATTTGCACATTGCCTCTACATACACATATGAGCGCTGGATCCATATTGTATTGAAAGCAAGATTGTGAGCTGTCTCAGTAACGGGTTGGACGGAGCCGAACTAATCAACTTTAAAGTCGCATTTAATTTTATGTATAGTGTAGCTGTGCCTGAAAACTGAGTTGGGATCGCTGTCTTTGGGGAAGCTTCACTTGCTGTGTTGATTTTAGTATTTTCATTTGTATGGTGTTGGTGTTTATTATTCTGTTTAACTTTTTATAATTGTCTTATTGTCAGTAGTTCTTTGGTAACACGGTTGTATTTTGATTCACTGGTTTTCACTTGTATTGCACCGTGGTAGTTGTTCTTTCTTAGGTTTTGAAGAGACACCTAAGAGCCAGAAAGTTCACTTTTTAGACTTTTTTTTTTTTAGATTAAACTGGGGTTCAATTGGTAACGCCTGTGGTGGACGACCCCCCTCAATTGCCACAGATTTCGTGTGAAAGACTGAATATTCAAACAAGGCTTGCTTTTCTCAAACAGATTATGAAAGTTTCCTCCTGTTGAAAAGAATACTTTGTGTCTCTCTCCTTCTCCCTGGCTCTGGAACAGCCAACCAAACCTGCCCACACTCTACTGGTAATTAGTAAGTATTTTAACATGGTTGATCCTTGCAGTTACTTCTTCCTTCTAAATGAAATACTTTTGAAGCCCGGGTTAAATAAGGAACTGCTTGATTGTGCAAATGTGGATTCTAACGGGCGAAACAATGTTTGCTAATGAATGAGTCTCTGAAGCTCGCCTTGCACCTGCAGAGCATATGGCTTCCCCTCACGTTCAATATCCTCTCAGGGCAAAGGAACAGCTTTCAATTATTAATAGGAGGTGCGTTACCCCAGTGGCGCTCAGCTCGGGATCTCTCTCTGTGGGGTCAGGGCTGCAGATGGGAGGGAGCGGAGAAAGGTCACCACCTCACTGTGTTCAGAGCGAAGGAGAGAGAATACAGATCTCCCAGCATCACCGGCTCAGCTCGTCTCCCTCCCACTGAGGTGAGTAGGAGGGCTTTCTTTGAAAAGGAGAGTGCCCTGGAGCGAGAGGAGGATATCCTGTGTGATGATGCAGACAGGAACGAACAACAGCAGGGTCTATGAGTGAAGTTGTGTACAAACATGCATGTTAGGGCAGAGGAGGTAGTCCTTGTTTTTCCTCTGCCTTTCATTCATCACAAAGTGTGTGTCCGAGCGGAGCAGCAATGTTCCACACAATTTGAGATGAATAATTGCGCCATAAATCAGGCGGCAGATCAGGACTGCGTTTCCCACCGAGAGATGGAGGACGATAAATGGAGGACAGATTTTATTTTTTGTTTTGTTAAACCGCTGATTACTCCGATCCATTTCTCATGGCAGGCTAAAACCTTGCCGAAGATGGAAGGGGTCTGTCACCATGGGCAGCCTGCGCCGGCTTGCTGTGCGTTCGAGCGGGCAGTGTGTCGGGAACATGCTGCTCGTGTGGTGATGAATACGCAATAGCAATGGAAAAACACTCCCTACTACCTTGACATCGGGTGTACCATGGGGGGATAAAAGAGTCTGTTTAACGTGTAATCTCTGTATTATTCCTCTCAAGATGTGTTGACCCTCCTGATCCTTTCACAGTTACCTGCAACACTGCTTCCAGCATAGCGAAGAAGAGTTCTGCTTTTCATTCCACACGATCTGCCTTACTTAATTTGCAGCCTTTTAGCCACCGCCTGAAGACTTCCATGGCATGAGACCCCGGGTCAGCCATCACTGCCTCGTACAGTACAGACTCGATCGGTTGTTTTTTTCTGTGTGTGATGTTATGGTGGTGGACTGCAGCCGTACGATAACCCCCCACAATCAAACAAACGAACAAAGACACCCCTACCTGAAACAACAACCAAAAACACACTTTAAATCACACTCCAACACAATCAAGATTATGTCCCAGCCCTCGACAGGAAACTGCTCCGGCACTGGTCCTCCCGAGAGTGAGGAAAACCAGAACGCTTCCTTAATGATCAGTGCCTTCGGTTCTCTATTGATCTGATGGCGGAGCTCCTGCCCTCACAGACCGCACACTCTCCTGAAGGGACCCGGTTCACTCCGGTCAGGTGATCAACACGTGACACCGGCACAGCGCACCTCCACGCTGAAGGGTTCTGTATCAGGCGGTTTGCGTTACTGAGGTCTCTGGAGCATTCAAGCATCTCCTTGTGCTGTGGTCGGCGGCAGGACGCCACTGTGCAGTTTGAAACTCTGATTTCTATTTAACCTGCAACCCTTGGGCTGTGGCTCTACTGTGTCCTATAGGGAAGTGATGCCTCTCCCAGCTGATGGTCAGAGGGAGCTCATTGAAGGGGGAGGGTCTTGTTTCTGCCTTATGCACCAGTGGGTGTGGAGAGGATTAATGATCTATATTGCAAGAGCAGCTCGGTGGACTGATTTACTGTGTAGCACCTTTGGGTTTATTTACATCAGAGTGTTATATGTTTATAAGAATTGTATTCCAGGCAGAGTGGATATATATAGGGAGAGAGGAGAGTAACAGGTCACAGCTTATCAGTTCAGAGGTTCGCTCAACATCTTATGCTCCACAGCAACACAATACCTTACCATGGTAACCAGTAGTCCAATGCTTAAAGGTGAAGGTCGGGCTGAGGGAATGGAACAAAAAGAGACGCCACGAGCTTCTGTTATTGCTGTTACCTGGGGTATTTGTATTAAGACGTGATGTCCTAATTGTGTTTTCACATGCCTGCGAGTGCCTGTGTGCTCATGAATCACATCCTCATTTCACTGTGCCTCGCTCTGACAGCAGCTCCAGCTTTGATGCCGGTGAGCTGGTCATATTAAGATGGCAAACTGGGCTGCCTTTTGCTCTTTATTTGCGGAGGTTTGTCTGTCTGTCGTCAGTGACAACCGGTTGATCGCCGAGGAGGTCGGCTTTAATTAGTCCCTGATAACGTGAAGACCGCGACGCAGCCCAGAGAGAAGAGCTGTCACAAACCCATTGATGTTATTCACACATCATAAAAAGCCTATTGAAACACAGGTAGCTACATGGGAAAGCAGGGAAATAGTGCTGAAAAGTGATTAGAACATTGCAGAGGACATCTTTGGTTTTGTAAAACCTGACAAATACTAGTATGAGTAAAGAGTGTGGTAAAAAAAATGAAAAATGTGAGAGAAGCAAAAAAACTAATTGACATTTCACCACCTTGTGTCTTGTGCTCGCTCGGTGCAGGTCTGTTTTGTTAACACTCACAGGATGGGAATCCCCCCAGAGAGATCTTTCAAGAGCACCCTCTGACACCTTCAAGACAGTAATTGGTCCCTATGTTCAACGCTGAAGAGAGAAAGCACTGGGAACATCTCGTTGGGTCTGCAGGATGCGTGGCAGAGCAGTGAACCCCACACCTCTCGCTGCGCTGCCCTGTGTTTCTGTTCTCCACAGAGAGTGCCCTCGGGCCCAGTTCAGACCGAAGTCAGCTGCATGTGAAGTGTGCAGTTCTGCCTCAAGGCCAAATATGAGGTGGGCTATATGGCTGCAACACCACGAAACCAATTTCTAAACACTCCCACGTACAGTGATGGGAATTGTGGAACTGCCATTATAGCTTGTGCTTTGATGTCTGTTCTATGATAGTTTGAGAAGAGGCATCTTTTATCATTAAGGACCTACATCCCATGAGTTCGGCCATTGCAGTGCGTGTGCTGTAGACATGCCCAGGTTGCACTTTGATGTGATAAATAAGGGATTATAAATAGATTGTTTTTGTGCTTTGCTAAATTATCTTTTCCCGAAGTGCAGCAGAAACCGTTATTATGATTTGTGTATTTTTCTAAACTTACAATGAGACATCTGGGCCAAATGTAGCTCAGAGTCCTCCAGGAAGACAATAGCTGCTCCCGTCTGTGGTTTCTGTCGCCTCACTAATATCAGAGCACTTTCTATTGATTCGTTATGTTTGGAAAATGTGGCTTTTCTCGTTATCTGGCAGCGAGACTGTACTAAGTCAGCATTATTTGTAAATACTAATGAAACGAGTAGGCAGTGCCTGTGGTGGAATAATTTGCTCTCCCCAGCATTGCACTATATGCAGCAGACCACAAAAACAACCACAACATTGAACCAATAGTGGTCTGAATAAAGATAACCTGGAGAGAAGCAATTTCGAGGTGAGTGCAGATACAGTCTCGGCAGCACAGGTTATTCAAAGGGACTTAAATAATATTCAGTTGTGGGCCGACACCTGGCAGGTGAAATTCAATGTGGACAAGTGCAAGGTATTACATGCAGGTAACAACAATGTCCACTATAATTGCACTATGGGAGGAATAGAACTAGATGAAGTAACGCATGAGAAAGACCTAGGAGTCTACGTGGACTCCTCACTTTCTCCATCCAAACAATGTGGGCAAGCAATTAAAAAGGAAAACACAATGCCAGGGTATATTGTAGTGTAGTGTAGTGTAGTGTAGAATTGAGAACAAGGGCAGTGATGTTCAGACTGTACAATGCACTAGTTAGAGCTCATCTGGATACTGTGGACAGTTCTGGGCTCCACACTTCAAGAAAGATATCGCTGCTCTAGAGGCAGTTCAGAGGAGAGCAACCAGACTTATTCCAGGTCTGAAGGGAAAGTCCTACTGAGAGACTGAGGAACTGAACCTTTTCACCCTGGAACAGAGGAGACTACGTGGGGACTTGATCCAAGTCTTCAAAATCATGAAAGGCATCGACCACATCAAACCAGAGTAGCTTTTCCAGATCAGCAGGGACACACGCACCCGGGGACACAAATGGAAATTGGGCTTCAAGGCATTCAAGACAGAAAACAGGAGACACTTCTTCACACAGAGAGGCGTCACAATCTGAACAAACTCCCCAGCGATGTGGCTGAAGAGACAATTTGGGAACATTCAAAAACAGACTGGATAGGATCCTCGATCACTTAGTTATTAATGGACAGCAAACGAGCACGATGGGGCGAATGGCCTGCTCTCAATCGTACACTTTATGTTCTTAAGAGTGCAAATAATAACTAACCAATTTATCCACCTCTGCAAGCTGTGGTGTTAGATTTTATAAATACATCACAGCTGGCAACCCAGGACTGTTTAAGAATATAGAAGAAAAAACAACAATACTATAAACAGAATTACTGAGATGGACGTTGAAGACCAGCCTCTCTGCTGTCCACTGTTCAGTTCAGTTAAACACAAGTGGCACCAAAAGTGAGGGACTTGGACTCTGAGCTGTAGCCATTGGATGCTATTTCTAGCGCCGCACCTCCGTCGCTGTGTTTCAGTTCCACACAGAGACTCACGCTGGCGGAGGGAAGAACGCCCCTGCGAGGGCAGTAACAATGCAGGACCTTGTCAAAACCCAACGCGTCTCATCAGAGTGTCTCTCATCCACAAGGCCACCTTGTGTTTTCACTGTCTTTTGCTGTGATGTGTCTTCAGAAACAATCCAATCAAATATAACGTTATCTGCGTCTGCTTCTAAATCTAAATATAGGCAAACATCTGGACTTTTTATTTTAAGAAAAGAGGTGTGATTGTAAGAAGAGTGGAAATGTCTTTATTAGAGCTGCAAGCATTTGGATTCCTAGAAATAATCTTCAAATATGTAAACCCTGGACACTGGAATGTTTTCCACCTCATTGTGGATTTGAGTACATACTACGCCTAATTTAAACACTACTACTACTTCCACTAACCTACAAACTACCACTGATACTAACCTGCATGGTACCACACAAACAATGCATATTCTATTGTTTATTAAAGTACAGTCATGTACAGTCAAAGCATCCTTGGATACTTTAAATGCTAGTTGTTATTTTAACTTCTTTAACATATCCTAACCAGTAATGTAACTGATTTGTGGACAGACAGAGAGAGAGAGAAATTATTCTTTTGACTCGAGGAAAATAAAAAAAGTAAATAAACAGTGACAGTGCAGACGCAATTATGAGCTCATAGGACAGAAAAGAGGGGAGCTATCAGGCAATCAGCACTTCTCAGCTGGCAGGAAGGCAGAAAACTGGAAAACGGCTTGAGACATTCCCTGTCTAAAACCTTTTCAAGTGACTGCTTTTGACAAACCAATTACCAGCGCTGTCAGGACCGCGGTGACTCCCTGAGTAATTTGCAGATGCTATGTTCACCTTATCTATAGAGAAGGTCTTTTTAGGAGCACTTTTCCGCTGTGTACGTCAGACTAATCCCAGCCATCATCTCTTGGGCAATAGGCTGCACAAAGCGCGATAGACTAGTGGAAAGTGAAATTTCGTATTGCGGGAGTCAGTGCTCATATGAAGTATGTGACGGGGTTATATATATATATCGCCCCTTGTTGTGCATATTTAACATTTTACTAAATAAACTCTGTGTTTATTCACCACATTTAAATGTTTAATACCATTGGTTTTGATTTATTTTATTACACTTATTGTTTTCTCAAATAACTGGTTTAGACTCTCACCAATTCCCTGTGATGGATTTTTTCTCCCCTTTAAGCCTTATAAAAGGAAAGGTAGTGGATTTAATCTGAGATAAATCAACTACATATACAATATTTAATTATACATATAAAACTACCTTGCTTCTTAATAATTTCCATGTAGTTGAAATGTAGCCTGTACACTTCAAACGACAGCAAAATCATGCAGAAGTCCTTGTACTCCATGTATCTCACACAAGCACACACACACACACACACACACACACACACGCATTTGTCACATTGTACTTTCAGAGTCTCTCCCTCACCTCCAACAATCCTATTTCTGTACCTGTCTGTGCACATGCCACACAGACGTATCTTTGAGTGAACGCTAGTGAAGGAATTTCATTTTCTTAAAATATCCCACATGACCTTCACAGCAGAAGAAAATCAAAAGATAATAAAAAAACACAGACAACTCTTGCCTTTTGTTTTTTTAAGTAGAAGCATTTTTATTGCGGAGACGAGCTTAAAGCCTGAAGCCTAAAAACATAGAGCTTTACAATGTATTCAACTGCACTGGGCCAATCAGTTAAAGAGACGGACATGTATTTATTATATAATGTGGGCAACTGTCTATGCATGACCTTGAATTGGTGAAACTATCCTACTGTACTTCTACACGTGATCTTGAAAACACATATTTAACCCTCCACAGAATCTGAGGTGTCGTATCCTGATCTCTGTTCTCTTATGGCTCATTCCAAGCTGTTTAAGCAAGCATGTCGCTGGGTATTTTGCAGCAGCACAAGAAATCTGTATTTTTCGTCCGTGAATGTCCCGATTCCAATGGTGCTCCAAACCCCGGCTCTTCGATCACAGGAATCAACCTAATTGAATTGGAGAAAGGTTTGTTGTACAATGATCAGTTACGGTTCAGGTTTCTCTTCAGTCAGAGATGCTCATACAGATGTCTGGCCTAATAGACTGCAGGGGGAGCTAAAGCTGAGGGTTCAGGGTGGGCCAGTTTCAGTGTTGACCTCTGAATGTTCCCACTGGTCTTTACATGTGTGTCACAATCTGATTTTATTAGATTTATTTCTAATCGAAATACACTAAACAACCTCTCAGTCTGTCCCAGAATTGTCGCCACCTGACCTGACACGGGCGTTTCATTTTGTTTGACAGTACACTGGCTACGTTCATTAAGACAACACTTTTACAATTATTATTTAGAATTAGTATTACTATTGCTGTTTAAAATGAGACCCTTACTGCATTCATAGAGCCGATTGATCCTCGCAATGTCGATCGGGCTCATTTCCCGGGCTCTTCCAATTGACACGTTGGGGTCTGGGATCGGCTCGATTGTTGGCCGTCCATTGCCGGAGAAGGCAAACCTACCAGAAATAATCACACACACTTCATTCGTTTTCATCCTAAAAACCTACACAAGATGGCGGGGGGACATTTTATATTTGTTGTTGTATTTATTTCGTTAGTTATGTCGCCATTATCTATAACCAAACTCCCTTATTCTTATTAAATGGTAATCTAACAAACCCCAACAGATACGGACAGATAACCAGGCAATAGACTACCAGCTGTCCCCCTTGTGCCCAACCCAGATGCATTCCTACTTTTCTGGGGAGCACGAGGGTTGTATCATTTTTGGAACAGTTTTTTAGCACTCCCAGAAATGCAAAGCTTACTAACCTCGAATAGTGCATTACAGAGCCGTAGTCATACGGAGTCCCAAGGTTGTTGGTATTAATCTTGTTAAAATTGTGTTCCTGGCCTGGAAGCAAACAAAACACAGAATTAATGACTGGACTGCACTTGCGGTACACACAATGCTTAAGGCTGTCATACCAGTGTGCTGTTTAAAAGCTGCAGTGTTGTCTTACATTCGAAACAAACCTATAGAAATGTGTGTGTGTGTGAGAGTTTATTGCTTTGCTTCTATGGAGAGCCACACGTGGATATCTGCAGCGAGTTTTCTCCACAGAGGGCTCTTCAATACATACTACAGCAAAGTGAATGCAGCTGTTATCTCCCAACGGAAGCTATGTCAATTAAGTGTGGATTTTGGGAAATCTCATGATTTGAATGAGTCTCTATCGGTGTAAATGTGTGTGTCTGTTTGTTTGGTTGATCAGTTGTTAGCCAGTTATCAAGCCTCCCGGTCCGTCCCAACGCAGGTCTATGGCACTGCCAGCTCCCTGCCTGTCGACTCAAATGAATGAGATGATTAACACTCCTCTGGAGCAGACGGTTGTGCAGCAATCCTGGCGTGCAGTGGAATGGGGTTGGAAACTTTGTGGGGGGAGGGGTTCAGGAGCATTTCAGGCTGTGTTGGGACAAGAAAGGGGCCGGCGATTTGCCCTTACCGCGGATGATGTTCTCGTATAAGATTCGGACGTGTTGGTCGCGGTCGCTGCGCGTCTGCTCGTGGTTGAAACCCAATGCATGGATCACCTCGTGCTGCACCACCTGGAGATACAGTTGTCATTAGCATTAGTATTATTATTAGTAGTAGTAGCATTTGTAGTAGTAGTAGTAGTTAATTAATTTGGCAGAACCTGTGTTTAAGGTGACTTAGGGCTGGAACAAATCAAAACTTTGATCAACACCCAAATCGTGAAGCACAGACCTGTACCCTAATGTGGTTAATTTCTCACCAGAATCAATGTAAATACTCATATTGATCAATATACAATGCTCGTTATGAATACAGGCCCAGTGGTCCTGGACAGATGTGTATCCTTTTCAGTCGGAGAAAGTCTAATCAATGCACAGGGTCTCCACAGACAGGTTTCACAAGGTTAGACTTTAAGAGGTCGCGTAGGTTGTCTGTTGTCATGATCACACATCACTAATTCACCTTTTTTATCACAGATTAGGCAAACCCTGCTCCCCCCGATGAATCTACACATTCTCCTTACATGATGAAAAACGCATCCGCCTCGCTGTAGGGACACAACCTGTCGCCCCCCCCGCCGGCCTACGAAGGAATAGCACCTGAAACAGGAGGACAGGGAGGTCAGCACACCGCGGACCCTGCTGGACTCCCCCGAAGGGAGATCACCACAGTGGGAGGAACCAAATCTACATTTAAGAAATACCTTTCACAGGTAAGATTAACACAGAACAATATGATGTTGTGGCAACACCCAGTAACACAGCCAGTGTGTCAGCTGGGTCCTTGCACAAAGAAGACTAAGACATGCAGATGCCAGGGCCAAGGGTAGCCGAAGGTTTTGAAGGACGGGCACAGAGAGTGAAATACCCGGAGCGGGATTCGATGGATAGGTAGTCCTCGTGCTGATTGCGCCTCTCGAACTGGATGCAGGTGGAGTAAAAGAATGATTGCAGGGCCGACTCGATGATACTGTGCTCTCTCGCAGCTGAGGAGAGAAGAAGAAGATTGTTTTTTAAAGGAAATTGGGGGTCAGGTGGGTTACTGTAATGGCCTGGAATCCACAAATAAGACCCTAGGAAAGTCTGCTAACCGAAGAAGGCCGTTGGAGAGTTACACTGATGCTGCTCGAGTCCGTGTTTGGTCAGGCCTGACATGTGGTTTGATTGTCCGGTGCACAATAACCCTGTGACTATTTATCCGAGAAGCACTCGAGATCCCAGCACATTGTGTATTGGTTGTTGTGTTTGGGTTAAAACGCACACACACACAAACTGGCATGATGTGGAACATGTTTCTAACTGTGGAAGGGCACCTAACATCTGCCATCTCGGTGAAGACTTACAGTATGCCGAGGAGATGACATAGGGGACATGTACTCTCCCATCTGAACCCTTCTTCCATTTGCAATTCCGAGAGGTACAGGGGTCGGCGTTGCCGAAGCCCAGATCCATGGCAATGTCCCCGAACAGAACGAGTGGACCATCGGGGTCTTGTGCTGGAAAACAATAAGAGACGGGGAGACAGGGAAGACAGATCAGAATACAGACACCTAGAGAAACGGGTCAGACACCAAAGCACGAGCTGTCAGACCTTTGATCTTGTGAGGAAAATATGCACCTGCTGGACACCTGTCAACAGCAAGTGTGCTACAAATTCCAGGTTGCTTCTTTATTTTCTAATGCTGGTCTCTCGAATTATTCCAATAAACAGGGCTGTGAAGAGTTTCCTCAACATTAGGCCAGAAGAAGAAGAATTAGTTATCTAGATAGATTTCAAAGGTGTTTTGTTCGCTCTTACCCAGGTTCTCATTGGCTTTCTCAATCAACGTCGAGACATCAAAAGCTTCATCATCTGTACTGTTGCCTGTGTGACGTGAAGCTGAACACAAGGACACAATCTGTCATTGATTTGTCTATTTATTTTCCAATTGCATGCATCGCAATGGGTGAACGTGTGAAGCTGATGTTGTGCAATCACAAATTATAACGGCTTACCCTCACGGAGTTCATGCTGCACCTCTGACAATGCATCTGCCACAGGTGGGAAATGTACAATATATTAATTAGTAATAGTAACTACATCTCATTTGCATTTATGTATGTATGTATGTGAATATTACCAACACCAATGGATTACACTGACCAACAAAACTGTTAGCACAGATGCAAACTTCATCTTTAGTCTGAAAACATAAGATACTCACTGCCACCTGGTGACCAATTGAGGTACTGATACATCGTTTTCAAAATGTTTAATTGGGCCAAATTAATTAATTGGCAAAGTAATTATAATTAACTTCACAACACAGTATTTCCTTGACGAGTTTGATATCTTGCCAATGATGCAAAAAATGATGGAGAGTCACGTTTGTTTATAAATGAAGGCAAGTTCATGCTAGTAAAGCTATGGGTTATTAACCACAAATCCACCAAATTAAATAGTTTTATGTTGTTTTTATGTGTATCTTGGTCTAGCAAAAACTGTATGTAAAAGTCCAATGCTTACATCGATCTTGGCGGTCATCATTGTCTATCTTCAGATTCAAGGAAAACTGCAGAAGATAGAGATGAAGAGAGTAAGAACAGGTTTAAAGTAAGGAGAAGAAGACAGTTATTATTATTATTATTATTATTATTATTATTATTATTATTATTATTATTATTATTTAGAATTCTTCTCATAAATATCTTAACCTTTATAATATTATAGTGCCCAGAACACGATCTCTGAATATACTATTACATTATCTATATATTATATTATTATATATTATATTATTACTATTTATAATGCATATTTTTACACAACATTAAAAAGGTTAGAGTCTGAAAACTGAGTAGCAGCAATGCATTTTAAATCACAACAATAATATAGAAATGAAGACTAATATAAACATGTATAACTCGTTACCTTGACAGGGTGGCAGTGCACAAGAGTGAGCAGTGCATAGGCAAAGGAGACGACAATCGCAGACCTCATGGCTCCGGGTTCCTGGGCTTGACTCCTGCCTCTGTCTGACTTTTATAGACACACAGACAGAACCCATTCCTCAGGTTTGTGCAAAAGGAGAAGTATCCAGAGTTGCATACATCTGTGTTGAAACCTTTAACGGTCTTAACAGATTTTCTAAGATTTGTTTTTGTCCCATTGTTATTATTATTATTATTATGAAATAATAACACACTACAGGACATTACACTGCAATATATAACACTACAGTGCTGCACTACGTTACAATAGAGTATATTGCACTAAAATGTATAATTTAGCACTATAGTACTACAAAACTAAACTGATTCTTTCTACAGCGGAACAGATTAACAGGTGAAATAGACCCCAATTATAATTAAGTTACATTATAACCCTTTTAATGTGCAGTTAACAGCCCAGTAAGGAAGAGAGTGGCACAGTACAGAATAAAAGTGCCATACCAGACCAACAACGGCACATGTGACGCACAGATTCCATACAGAAGCAAAAAAGCCGTGCCAGACTAAATCGTGCCAGAGTTTTACACAGCTGCAAAAAGTTCTATACTAAATTGTTGTAGGGGACAAAAAGGATGCTGTAGGGGACACCAAAATGTGGAAAAGTCTCTGTGGGCAGACACAATCATCCATATTACTGCATAGTTATTGTTGCATATAAAATCCATATTATAGACCATGATACACACTTTAAAACATTGTACTCTACTGTAACACTGTATTTTACTATAATATGCTGTACTATTAAACACTACATTACACTCCACTATTATTATAATGAACACATTTTCAAGGAATATGCATGCATTTATATTTAAGTGTCTTTGTGCGTGTGTGTGTGTCTCTTCAGTGTCTCTGTTTGTAAAGTCACTGTGTGGATGTGCCGGTTGTTTCTCTGCAAATGGCATTATTTTTAAATGTATGTGATTATAAATCGATTTTGGATGACTTCAGGTGAAAAAAAAAGAAACAACCTATTGTGCATGAGGTAGAACCACTATGTGTAGTTTCAGGTATGTCTTCTAAAACAATAGTGACTTGGAGACGTATGTGGTTTGACTTAAATCATGTTAACAATTGCCGATCAAACTGGTTAACACTTAACACTACGATTCAACAACACTGTCAGCCAGAGCACACGGTCATTGTGTAGGTATAATCCTGCTATACTTGTAAGGAATGTAATCTGGAGGAGGTGTCATTTAATATTATGGTGTCATTAATAAATTACTGGTAAATAAATTATAAAACAGGAACCATTAATTATTCAATTTAAACACGATGAATAAACCTTTTTAATCCATCATTTGTCATTTATCAAGATTTGTCCCTACCACCAACATTGCATCAAGCCTCTATATCACTACTGTTGAAACCGAACAAAGACCCTCTCGAGTATATGTTCTTTCTCCCCCATGCATTGGCTACATTGGAGAGATTCAGTAGGTTTTCTGGTTATAAATTGAATCTGCACAAAAGTGAAATGTTCCGTATCAATACAGCTGCCCACCATTGCCCTCTCGATAACTTCCCCCTTAAAGCTGCACTCACTAGCTTCGCCTTCCAGTATTTATGTCACCCACTCATACAGTAAGCTTATTCATTCTAACTTTATTCCCATATTACAGCGCATTAGACATTTCTTTGCTGGTCTTCTCTACCTTTGGCACTTGCTGGACACATTAATGCTGTTAAAATGAATACACTTCCTAAATTGCTTTACCCTCTTTTGGTGAATCCAAACCAAACCTTCAAGGGTATGGCCTTTCCTAATTTTCAGGTTTATTTTAGATCAGCTAACATTCAGAATGTATTGCATTGGTTAGAGTCTCACTCCCAACTAGACAGGGCTGCATGGCTGGTGATGCTTCTTGTAAAGGTACATCTTCCCTCACCTTGTTTGCTTCTCAGTTCAGTCCAAATCCACTTGTGTGCCAATTCCTTCATATTTGGGCTCAGATTGAGCATTTGGTGCTCATTCCATCTCTGCTGTTAGTGTATGTTTCAGAAATGGCATAAAGACAGTAAAGGATTTATAAATTGACAAGTTTTGCATCAACTCTCCAATAAATGTAATTTACCACAAACACACATTTTCTGTTAATTGCCAATTCAGAACTTTGTGTAACAATATTTTCCCCTGCGTCCTTCCAACTTGTGTATCGACTTGCCTTGTGGGAACAGGATTTAGTGGACAATCTCACAGAGAAGAGCTGAAACTCTATTGTGGCTCATGTGCATTCCTCCTCAATCTGCTCTTGCCAAGGGCTGATTCAGTTCAATATTTTACACCATCTCCACTTGTCAAAAGTCAAGTTAGTCAGAATCGGGACCCAACCTGTGACAGGTGCAGTCTTGCTCCTGCCTCTCGTTTTCATCTGTTTTGGTCAGGTTCCAGGGTCCCTTTCTGGACATCGGTGTTTGACACCCTTTCTCAAACCTTGCAGGTAATGACTGCTCCCACCCCACTAATTGCACTTTTGGAGTGCTGGGCTGTTTTCTGGGCAGCAGCCCAACACTGTGTCCTTTGTGACTCTTTTGGCTCTGCGCCTCGTTTTATTTTGTTGGAAGCACTGGATTAGCGATGTAAAGACATTCCTTAAATTGGAATAAATTAATTTACTCTCTGGTTCAACAGCTACATTTTACAAAGCTTGACAACCCTGCCCAGTCTTCTATAAATTCACACATAATAATACTACTACTAATAATAATAAACTAGTGGCAAAACCACTCCCTCTCTCTCTCTGTATTATTATTATTTTTATTATTATTATTATAATTGTTGTTATTTTTAAATGTTTACAGTTACCAGTGTAGTGCTTGTATTATCATGTTGTGTATTATTGTGAAAAAGGATAATCCAATTGTTTAAAATCTTTATTATAAATGAGAAGTCATATCTTATAAACCATAAAATGTATATGTCGGCCCATTACATTGTTTTATTAGTTGACAATGCATTTGAAAATGAACCTATTTGTTCTGTCTGGTTTCTGTGCACAATATTTACTATAATGTCTGAAGATTATTAATCTGTAAACATCCAACTTTTTTTAGATTTCAGTGAACAGTCACCTTAGCTATTTTCACTGACTTCCTCCTTTTTAATAGTGGGTGTTGAGAAACGGTTTCAAAATTATATTTTACAACCATCTGTGGTCAATTAACTTTCTTCATTCACTTTTCTTTCATTGGAAATGAAAAAGTGGAAGCCACAGTTACCCAATGTCAACAGTTTTACCCATTGCAGATTAGGTCCTATATAACACAGCTATGCAATTCTAAACACAAAGCAAAAATACATTTTATTGCATTGTTAGTTTTCCAAGTGTTGGTGAAATGCTTGTAGTTAAACTACAAAGTTTGTTTCATGTCCTCACTGAATTCAGGGGGGCTGAGTTGGTTAAATGTTTATATGATGCTCTTTTCATTAATGCAAGATTTAGATTCATGTCAAATGTCAATGAAATTATGAATGAAACCATGGCTAATAAATTAAGGCAAATCAATTAATCCACAGTATGAGTATCAGTTGCAGAAATAATACTTTATTAATTGACACTTTTTAATTGGAAGCAGTGATTAAATAAATTCCTTTGATTGTGCCTTAGGGCAATCCCAATTTTTCTTTATTGTGAATTATCAATACCATCAAATCCCTCTTCATGAGTAATGTTTAAAGTTAGATGTAAGACCATGAGATGAAAGCGATTTCCTAATGCAATTGTGTTTATTGGAAAGAATGACCTTTGGGGACTAGGGCACATATGCAATTGCCCAATCGCTCATTTCAGGGGTTCCTCATGTTAACTTTCACAACTCGAGTGGTGTAATGTATGTGTAACTTGGCGAGGGTACTATCAGACTCTGACACCCTGTTGATTTGCTTTTGGTGGGCAGGGTCCCCTAAATTAACTTCTAGAATACCTCCCATGAGTTCTTTAACTCAGTTAAGTTACGGGCAGAGGAATGTAATATTTAAGTCTTTATTTTCAAATAAAACAAAGTATATTTAAAAGTTTCAGTATCAATTATTCATACAAAAACAACAAAATATGATCAGAAAAGAGTCCAACAATTCTTTAAAACAACACCAACCTTATACTCACAGTCACACACAGGAGTGGAGTGCAGGAGCAGAACAAGAACAAGAAACCTACACACTGTAAACTAAAGGCTATCTTTTGTTTGTCTCTTTAAAATACCTTATTTCTCCTTAACACTACCAGCTAAAGTATATTATTTTTCTATTTAAATATCTCCTTAGTCTATATGTTTTTCGTTTCTTCATTTTAATGTCTCACCATTTCCCTTGCTCCTGCACTGCACAGCACCGCACACACACACAGTAACTCCAGGATGACCATCCAGCAACCAGAGCAAAAAGCTATTCCCAAGTATCCAATTATCAATCAATTAATTGATGCAGAAAATAGCAGTGTGGAGTAGCAGCCAGGGCTCTGGACTCTGGAGGGAGCGGAGGCTCGGGGTTCAATCCCAGGTGGGGGGACACTGGACTGTACCTAGATTGCTCCAGTAAAATCTAAAAACATCAGCTGTTTTTGGCAGCTGTATCAATGGCTAACTGTATGTAAACAATAGTGTGATATATTGCAAACATTCACTTTCATTTATTGCATGCTTTTTTTTTCAGTGTTTAATGTTATTTCACTATTATTACATTTCTTAGCCGACGTTGTCGGCTAAGAAATGTAATGATAGTGAAATAACATTAAACACTGAAAAAAAAGCATGCAATAAATGAAAGTGAATTAAATAAATACATATAAATGCAAACACAAATGAGAAACTATGCAAACTAAAGTCTCGTACGCCGAAACGCGGCACTGTCTCTTTAAGAGTTTGAACGCAGCCGATGGCGCGTCTCTTCGGACACTTCCTGCTGCCTCCCAGGGTGCACCGCGGCGAAGATGGCGGCGGCTGTGGAGAGGAGTTTCATAGAGATCTGCGGGTTCGAGAGGGAAACCCTGCAGAGGTTCCGAGACATAACCGTCAACCCAGGTAAAGCTGTCCGGAGCCCCAGGCCCATCGTGTGTCCCGCCAGCCCGGAGAGGGAGACTGTAAACGCGGACACTGAGCAGGACAGGGGATGCACGCTGCGGGTCCTGCCATGCTGCTCCTGTGCCTTTCACAGCCCCTTCACACACCGGAGCCGATTTCAAAACCTGCCACTTACATCCATACAGTCACCTTTCCTTCGGGTTATAGTGCATGATCACATATTCTTTCTCTTTATTGATTTCCGTCACGGAAGCCGGTTACAGTTCAATGAATCGATAACCGCCATAATAAAGTAATACGGAGGCTTTTAGTGTTGCATTGGGCTTTAGTGACACTTCCTTATTCTGATGTATTTTTGTTTTTATTGCCGCCACTTTTGCGTTATTGATATATCTAATTATTAACTTCCTGCTAAAGTATGTCTTATTCATTATTGGTGCGTTAAGTTAGTCTCTGAGATCCAGCGCTGAATTGCTGAGGAATCGGTTGTGTAGTGTTGTGTGTATCTTGAATTGTCCGCAAAATCACGCCCACATGGTCTTTTCTGGCCTTGTTGGCAATAGGTATTGACCCTTATTATCATGCACGGTGTCTGTGATCTGTTTGATTAGCAATCCCGATCACGCTTATAATAGTATCTCATTCTCTCTCCATCTCAGTCTAGTGTCACTCAACTCTTGCAGTGCTGGGTGTCCCGTTAGAAATAGTAGATATTCTGCTCTTATTGTGTCTATTGGGAATTCCTTGTAGTTTTAAAATTAAGTAAAAAGTGCCTACAGGGGTGTGGGACTCCAGGCCTGGGGGGCGGCAGTGTCTGCATTGTTTTGTTCCAGCCCAGCGCTTGCCTCCTTAATTGGTCTAATTAAACAATTAACATGATTCATTGAACACTTCTCTCCAGACTCTGAAATGTCCTGTGGGTTCAATGTGTTTGAGTCATGGACAAATTGTAAGGTAGCAACTATACAATTAAAAGATGACATTTTGAGTTAAGCCTACCTGAGTCAATAATGTCATTAATAAAGTAATTAGAACAAAAACCATTAGACACTGTGGCCCCCCAGGACTAGAGTCTGACAGCCCTTGTCTTTGAGGGCCAAGAAACATCTGTGTTGGTTTTTGTATCCCCTCCACTCCTTAATTGCTTAATTTAACCCTTTACTTAACCAGTTGCAATTACCACGTCTCTCAGATCTGCAGCAGATGGGGGTTAAAGACGCTGTAACTGATTTCAGAATCCAGGGCCGAACCTTGTGCCAGCCCTGATTACAATAATGTGATGAAATCCTTGTCTCGATTGATTGCAGGTGTGAACGCTCTTCCTGGGGTCAGGTATGCTGACAGCGCCGGAGGATTTTACTACGAAGAGAGCGGCAAACTTCTGTCGGTTACGAGCAACCGGTTCATACACTGGTGAGCAACAGTGCTAGAGGCTCTACTGACCTGGGCCTGTTTATCCCTGTCAGACTGTTTGAATCAGTTTTGCCAAAGAAGAATGATTGTCAGGTTTGTTTTGGGTTGTGTGTGCCAGTTTACTTTAGTTGGGGGGGGGGGGGGGGGGAGTTGTAATGATTTCCTTACTCTCTGTAGGAGGTAAGTCAGAAATCAAGTGCCCCTCCTCACCGTTTATCTGCGTAAAGCGGTGTGAGAAGGTTAGTGGGTGAGCGGGAACGCGTGGGCTCGAGTAGCCCAGTTTTAAACGTTGCCACCGGAGAGTCCCATGGGTTGTGTTGAGCGCCATTCTGCTCCGTCTCTGCAGGAGCACCTCGGGGGACACGGTGCAGCTGGTGGAGCAGTCTCTGGACACCAACCTCCTGAACAACTCGCTCCGTCTGAAGATCGTCAACTGCACCCTGCTGCCCGGGGGCGTCCACATCCAGGAGACCTACAACCATGTCATCATCCTCCTCGTCACCAACCAGACGGTGCACCGGCTGGTGCTGCCCCACCCGTCACGCATGTACCGCAGTGTAAGTGCCCCGCCACGCCCCTCTCTGTCAGAACTGCAGAGAATAGGGAGCCCCCATTGTCTCGCACTGTTACCACATAAGAACATAAGAAAATGTCCAAACGAGAGGAGGCCATTCGCCCCATCGTGCTGATTTGGTGTCCATTAATAACTAATGCCGGGGTCACACTACACGATTTCTACAATCCGACCCGATTTTGTGAACAGTGCGCAGCTCACACTTAACGACTATTTTGCACCGAATTTGTGACTTTTGCGTCGTGAAGGAGCGCACACTACACGATCGCTTAAGTACAGGGGAACACACACTACACGACTGATCTGACATCCTTGTCGTGGCAATCTACGTCACAGCCTCCAAATCTTGCAGAAACGCGCGCGTGATCCATACAGCGAAAAGGTCAACAAACACAGATGTGCACATGTACAGGTCACATTTGTGTAGCGCAGATCTGCGCTGCTCCACCAATGGGGTCAGTGGATTTCTGCAGATCTGTGCAAAACTGCGGAAAGTACGCGACCACAAGCCGCTTTTGTTGTTTGTGTTCGTCTGTGTGGACAAACAGAAGAAGCGTATAGTATTTTAGAATAACGTGCCCCGAAACAACCATTGGTATTTGAAGTATTTTAATAAATACGTATGACAATCTTATTCTCCTGTCATGTTTATTCTTGCTGTTTCTTCTCTCTTCTTCAGTCAGCTCAGCTCTTGTTGGCTGCTGATCACGTCACTCTCCACGATCGGTGCCGATCGAGCCGTAAATATTTAACAAGTTTAATCAAATCCTAGCGGCTCCGACAAGCTTACAATCAGATCGGAGGGCAATCGATCTCATCGCAGCCCGTCTCTCACTACATGACCATGGGTAGCGGGGACATGCCCCGACCAGGCTTTCTTGATATCTTTCTTGAAGTGTGGAGCCCAGAAATGACTTGTTAACATGAAGCTTATCTGCTTCGATCATCTGAAAGATAATCCACAAACTCACACCCCTCGTATGACTGACTGTCTTCCAACAAACTGCTGTTGTTGATTATTTCCTTTTTTTTTTTTTTTTTTGTGAATCCAAAAATCTGTGTTCAGTCAGACTAAAACATGAATCTGCTTTGTGCCTGTGACGTCCAGGAGCTGGTCACAGAGCTGCAGATGCAGTCCATATTCACCGACGTGGGGAAGCTGAACCTGAGGGACCCCTCGACCTACTTCGTGATCCCCGCCGTGCCAGGCCAGGTGCCCCCCTCCAGCGCCTCTGCGGCCTGGGTCAGCGGTGACGGGGAGGCTCACTTCGCCGTGGCATCGGTGGCGGGGGGCATGCTGATCGTCCGTCTGCCCGCCCATGATGTGCAAGGTGAGACTGAGAGCTTGGCCTCCTACTTGCTTCCCTTTATGGACGGGTCTTGTTCAGTTCAGAGCTGCCACTTCCCCTCTCCCCTCTGCAAACTCCTTGAGGCCTAGATCATGCTTCAATTCTCTTTCTGTCTCTAAGAAGATGAAAGCATGAATTTGCATTACAGCATATTGCTAATCAACATCTATTGTACTGAATTGATATCTGAAATACTGGTGTCTTCTAGATAATGTTAACTAGCTCTTTGTCTCCCCATTGTGTTTCCTTCAGGAAGTGTGTCTGTCCTGGAGCTGAAGCAGAGCTCTGTGGTCCAGCGCTTCCTGGCGGGCTGGATGCCAACAGCCATGAGGTGAGAGAAAGAGAGACGTGTTCACAAATATCTGTAGACCCGTTAAACATGCCACTTAATTTCCTGTAGAAATATTTACTCCTGATCAACCTGCCACTTCAGATCCCCTTCTCTCACGTTTGGGTCTCAAGTTTTTCCATGAGCCACTAAGGAGAAGATGGTGTGCGCGTTTTTAATTAACGCACCACCGGTTTTACATTGGCGTATCTCTCTGTACCGATGATTGACTGGTTTTCCCAACAGGGGTGACCAGAGCCCCTCAGACGTGCCCCTGAGTCTGGCCGTGAGGCAGCTGGAGAGCGACACCTTCATCTTCGCCCTGTGTCAGGATCACAAGCTGCGCATGTGGTCGTACAAAGTGAGTGTTTCATTTGTGGTGGAGTTTCTGTGCAGCGGGGGATAGCCTTAGAGATGTCCGTCTCTCTGCGAGTGCGTGAATGCTCTGTATTTGAAACGATGGCCGTGCTGACCACAGCCTCCCCCCCGCAGGACCAGATGTGCCTGATGGTGGCCGACATGCTGGAGTACATGCCGGTGAACAGGGATGTGAGGAGCAGCCTGGGCCAGGGCCACAAGCTGCGCCTGTCCTTCTCCTCCTCCACCGGCCTCTGCCTGGGCGTCTACCTCAACATCCCCAAGAGAGGGCAGTTCTGCGTCTTCCAGCTTGTGAGCACGGAGAGCAACCGCTTCAGCCTGGACCACATCTCCTCGCTGTTTGCCACGCAGGTGCCCACCTTTACACTCCTCTGAACGAGGGTCTCCACACTCGTTTGTCTGTCTTCTTGCTCAAGTTACACCCAGTTAGTGTTGGTAAACGAATGTCAGTCGAGCTTCGGGATTCTCTTTGTAGTCTAGGGCTGGTATCACAGATGGTACATATTTCTTTAATTCTCTCTGTGTGTGCAGGAGACTCTGGTGGATTTCTCTCTGACCTCCACCGACGTCTGGGCGCTCTGGCTGGACGATGAGAACCAGACGGTTGTGAAGTACATCAACTTTGAGCAGTAAGTGATCGCAGTCCGCCGGCCATTGCCACTGAAATCCCTGTCGGTGAAATCAAGCCGTGTCAAACGCCGTCGGCCTAGCTGAATCATTTTTAAAACGGCTCGTAGATCTGATTCAGCTATAATGTCTGGTGGCCCCTTATATAAATATATTAAAATAAAGGCAGTCAACTAATTACGGATAGACTTTTCGGGGATTGTTTTAGGGTGCAGTTTATGTCCGGGTGTGACCGTTGCGGTTCTCAGTGCTTGCTCTGTTCTTCCCGCAGTAACACGGCAGGTCAGTGGAACCAGGTGTTTGTGCAGCCCCCCCCAGAGGAGGAGGTCAACATCGGGGAGGACCAGGACCCCAGGGTGCGTACCTCGGGACAGATTCACGAAGGGTCACTTTGCTGTGAAGTTTCAGCCACACTGCTCTCCTCCATCTTGTCTTCATTGATTGTGCATTGATCACGTTTGTTTATGTCAACACGCAATGCACATAGAATTTATTTTCGATATTTGGCTGAGGCACATTCATTCCAGAACAAGGGTCGCGTTCGAGAAGCGCAGCTCTGCGCAGAGACTCGGAGACGCGTGTTACTGCAGTGTTTCTGCGTGATGCCACTAAGACCCAGCCACAGAAATCTGCGCAGAATCACACAGCGCAGCGCAGCTCTGAGAAGCTGCTGCGGGAGGCGAGCTGTGGCTGTCAGACAAAAGATTATGCAGAAATCAAGAAGGCAGAAGAGCTGTATGAAAACTACTGCTGCCCCCTTGTTAGCGGAGGCGAATGTCAACTTTCATTACACAATGAAGCTGTGAACAGCATCTATATCAACACTTGTCAATGCTTTATTAAATAATTACATCAATTATTTTTACAAAATTGAATGTAAATCTGTGATGCACAATAATTAAGTTGTTACTTAAATGATTGGCAATTCTATTTTTTTAAATAACAAATATGAAAATAATATCATCCAATTACATTGATTTCTGCAGGGTTTGTGAAGAAAGGTGGTCATGTTCTTGTAGCGCAATCTGCAGGATCCAACCTATCCCATTGGTGGAGCTGTGCAGATCTGCGCAGATCTGTGGAAATTTGTGTTACACGAACACTGTCTGTGTTTTTTGATCAGATGCGTCTCATGTCAGAGAGCGCAGTCTCAAGCAGCCGGCGCAGCAAGTTGTGGCATACGCAAACACGATCCCGTTTACTGGTAGCTGAATGCTATGACACCGTAAATAGTAAATTATTCAAAACTTTAAAATACTGATATGAAGGTATGGTAAAATTCCAAACTGGTCCGTAAATCAATACTGGTATATCGTTTTTTTACGGTATACCGCCCAGCCCTAATAAGAATAGAAATAAACATACTTAAACGGAAATAAATGGTAAGGGGAGATGGAATACTAGAAAAGTAGACCCAGGTTCATTGTGTGGGGGCTGTTTTATGGGATACTAAACAACAACAACAGGGAGGGAGCTGCCACACAATGTTCTGTCGGTGGTTAAAGGTTTATAAATACTGTTTTATTGGGTGTAGTATTTTACAATTTCATAACAATTCAAATTTTTAATACTTGTGATTAAAAACTTTTAAAATCTTTGTGATTTTAACGAAAAACAAAACAATTAACTTAAAATAAACGTGCCCAAAACAACAAAACAAACGTGATTAAAGCAAAACTGCTCACCATTCAATACATTGAAAATAACTGAAAATGCATTGGACAAAATAAAGAAACAATTAAAAAGGTAAAAATAAAAAACAAACAAAAAAGGTCCAATGCATTTAAAATTAAATCCAAGACGGACAATGTATTTGACAAAAGAATATAACAAAACGAAACCAAAAAACCCCTAAAACAATTAGTGATTTAAAAACAACTAAATCTTTAAAAACAATTAAGATTCATTTTTAAAATCGTTTTAAAAACAATCATCCATAAAATAATTAAAAGATCTTGGGCTCGGGCTCCAGCAGGGGGAACTGACCGTCCCCGGAGGTGGGTCCCATCATGGGATCCTGAGCTCCCCCAGATCTTGTATGTGCCAGTTCTTATAGGCTTCCTCCTTGCCCCTCTGATGGACCTCCAGATTGACATAGTCCCTTACGAACACCATGCCCCTCCGCGCGATGACAATCGGGTCCAGCTCCTGCTTTTTGAATAGACAGATGTTCCGTCCCTCCCACAGTGCCTGCTTCACTGCGCAGACGACACGCCACCAGCACCTCAGGGTGGATGATGATAGTCCCCTGGCAGGACCGTACAGGATCTGCTGGGCGGTCGCCCGCGCAGGAACGGCAAACCTGTGGAGGAACGGAGAAAACAGGAGCCAGACCCTGTGGGCGGAGGGGCACTCACTAAAGATGTGAGCTTCCGTCTCCTTCTCCAGGCAACCCTTATAGGGGCAGGTGTCATAAGGAGCTATGCCCCTTCTGTGCATGAACACTCGGGTGGGGAGACACCGACTCACAGCCATCCAGGAGACATCTTTCTGCGTATTCGTGAGGCAAACGTGCGTAGCGTTAGCCCAGATAAACCGGCAGGTTTCGGGAGGGAAATCTTCTATCCGGCTGGTCTCCTGGGTAGATCTCATCTGGCTACAGATGGTCTTATAATCCCAGGAGGCCAGCACGACTTTATGGAGGCCTACTTCGAGCGCAAAGGCTCGGAGCACCCTGTAGAACGGCGGGGGATCCCACGAGTGCGGCCTGGTGTTATCCATGGCGCAGAGGCCGAATGGTCTCAGGCTGCTGGCAAAATAAAAGCGGTTCATGAAACTCACCTTCTTGCCAGCAGCCTGGATGTTCTTGACCACATAGGGCAGCCCCTGCGCCTTAATCAGCCGCACAACGTCCGGGACCCCCCTGCCTCCATCCAGGGTACCCTTCACCATCTGCACTCTTTTCAGCCTCTCCATTTTGCTCCCCCAGACAAACCGAAATATAATTCGGGTCACAAATTTTGCGATGACCTTGTCTGGGGGGAAGATCATTCCTACGTAGAGGAGTATCGGGAAGAGGATGGCCTTGACGACCAGCACCTTACCAGCCATCGTCAAGGTCCTTGTGCTCCAGCCGTGGATCTTCTTTTGGACCTTCGCTATGGCCTCCTCCCAGCTCCGGGTGCCCGTGTTGGTCCCGTCGATCGTGATCCCCAGAACCTTGATAGACGGCTTCACAGGGAACAAGGTTTATAAAAGCAAAACAAAAGCCTTTCTTGTGTTCTGAGACTCAAATTCTGAAACGTTTTGTCCTTCTTTCGACAGGAGACCTATCTGGAAACGCTCTTCTCTCCCGGGAGGTTCACGGCCTCGGCTCTGCTCAAGGCGCTGCAGGTGATCTTGTGCTTTCCGTGTCGCTTGCTCCGTCACCGGAGGGGGCTGTGAGGGGGAGATGGGATGGGGGGCTACAGAACAGACATTAATTGCTCGGCAGACTGGAAAGCTGGCTGCTAATTCGGTTTTATGCTGCTGTGTGCCGCCCGGGCTGACGAGGTCTCACTGCTGCGCTCTCTGCCCCCAGATCTACCGCAGGGGCGCCGAGAGGATCGCCGACCTCTCCTGGGAGGCTCTGAAGAAAGAGGTGACGGTTGCGGTGGAGAGTGAAGTAAGTGCTGAGTCGATTGCACGCTCAGGAAGTTGTTGCAGAATGTGTTTCAATATACTTCCTTTAATGGAGTGTTTTGTTTTGTTTTTTAATAATAATAATTGTGCTGTTGGTGTGTGCCTTGTGTCTGCTGTCCTGAAAATGCCTTTTTGCTTTTCGTTCTTGTCTGTGTCTGCGTGCGCAGCTCCAGGGCAGCGTGACGGAGTACGAGTTCTCCCAGGAGGAGTACCGCCAACTGCAGGTCGAGTTCTGGTCCAAGTTCTACGCCTGCTGTCTGCAATACCAGGAGGACCTGTCTGCCCCGCTCGCCCTGCACATCAACCCCTGCACCTCCACAGTGTGCCTACTGAAGAAGGTGAGGCGGGGGGCTTCTTGCATGGAAACCATAACGCGCTCGATCGGACGGTCCTTACCATTTACAGAGGGTCTGATTTCGCTAGCGGTATGAAAAAAGTAAAAAGTAAACGTCCACCTCCCACTCAACCTCCACCACTTGAATCTAATCTCTTCCAGGGGTTCATGTCTTTCCTGGTCCCCTGCTTTGCTGTTGATCACCTGTACCTGTCCTCTGACGACAACCTGTCCTCTGAAGAAGAGACTCCCCTCGCGGAAGGTGAGTCTGCACACCGGACACACTGTTGTGATGTCCCCTCTGTTTGTTTTCCTGTCTGTTGGGTGGTATTGTGACTACTCCTGTAAGCCCTCCGGTGTTCTGTACCTGTACACGTGGGTTCGAGGCGGAGGCGGTTGTGGTTGGGCAGGATGTTTTGGACTGAGGGTGACTCTGGGGTGGCTGTCTGTCTCCCTGGCAGACCCGGACGTGGCGCGGGACGTCCTGCAGCTGGTGCAGTGCCTGCGGATGGTGGGGGAGTCGGTGTCGGGGGAGATGGCCTACATCATCGAGAAGGCCCTGGAGCACCTGCAGTCCCCGGAGTGTGCGGCCGAGCAGGTGTTGGAGATCCTGCTGGCCAATGACAAGTGAGTGCTGGACACAGGCCGCTCCTCCTCCTCCTTTTTACATTTTTCTCTGTCTGTGTATTGATTTTATCCACGTCGTTTTTGGCCGTATCGATCCCTGTCCCCCCGATCGTGTTGGCCCAGTCGTAATCTCGGTTTTGTTCTGCCGTTTCAGCGATAACGTCATCGAGGACATCCAGAACAAACTACAAGACATCAGGAACCCAGTGAACGCCATGGCCATCCTTCTGCGGGAGATGGACTACGAGACAGAGGCCGAGATGGAGGGGAATCTGGCAGCGGGTCGGTCCTGACTGGAGCGCGATTTAAATGCGGCTTGCTTCATTATTTAAAATCCGTTCCTTTATAACGATGATACTATGGTTCCTGGAGAGCCGCGCCACTCTCTGTCCTCCTTAAGGGCTGGAGACCAGGAGATTTAGATCAGAGCAGTCGTTGAAGAGCTCGGGTGGAATGCGTCTGTGTCCAATGTGCCATCTCCTGTCCCCCCCAGCCCAGCCACTCGGCGTGCGCGTTAACCTGTCCCAGCTGTACGGCAGCAGCCCGGCGGTGGCGGTGGTGTGCCAGGCGGTGTGTCAGAGTGCCATGACCCGGGTGCTCTTCTGCAGGGACCTGCTCATCCTGCAACAGCTCTACCTGCGCCTGGGAGACCACGTGAGTGCCAGCATGCCCCCGCCCCCCAACCCACCTTCTCGCTCTCCTCCTCTGAGTCTCTCTAACCCAGATCGGGAAGATTGAGAAAGAAAGGAGAGGGAGAAGGTGTATCGGGATTAACCCAACTGCACATGATAGGAAGTAGACCGCCCGTCCCCAGTGCATCGTGGGAGCCAGAGATTGAGCCGCTGTCTGTCCCGCAGGTGTACCTGGGCGGGGGGGGGCAGCTCCTCCAGATGCAGCAGGACCTCATCCCGAGGACGGCCTACCTGCTCTGCTCCTACTACCTGGTCCGGTGGGCCAGCCAGTGCCTGTCCACTGCCGTGCCTCTGGACACGCTGTGAGTATGACTGGGGTTGACGAGAAAAAATATAATAACAAAGGTTAGGATGCGCACAACGGTTCCTCTCTCTCGCCGAACACAATGAAAGCATATTGTGCGCATCTTAACCTCTGTTATTAGGAAAACAAAGTCTGTTATGGGGATTTCCATCCAAAATGAGCTGGTTGTACTTTGACACGGGGAAAGCCCTGGTTAAATGTGAGATTCCCACACAAGCTGTGACGCTTTACACCTTGAGTGGCATCAAAATCCCCCGTTATACTTGACGTGTTTTTCTTATTTTCTACCCCTTTCAGAGACGCCAACTTGCAGCACCTCTCCGTCCTGGAGCTGTCCGACTCGCCCGCCTTGAGCCCCAATAAATCCGGTAAGAAGTGCCAGAAAATAAATTTAAAAAAAAACCTGAGCCCTCACATCTGGGATCAGAGGGGTGTAGATGCCCCTCGACTCCTAATGCTGCTCCTCCCCTGTAGTGCTGAGCCCCCAGACCGTGGTCGAGCTGTTCTACCAGAACGTGGCCCGGCGGGTCATCGTGTCCCAGATCTACGCGCAGCAGAACACGCCTCTGAGCCAAGCTGCCCTGAACTGGCCGCAGATGATCTCCGCCATCGTGGGCTACCTCTCCCAGCACCTGTATCCCTTTACCTAGTGTTTCGACCACCCGACAGGATGTGGGGTTTGGTTGTCGCGTTCTAATGGTTTAAAAAACAATAGCAGTATCATGTCGTAGTGTTTAATAAATACAGTAAACTGAGGCTGAGGTTGTTGTTATCGCTTACCACGTGTAGGTTGTCGTTCCTTAGTTTGATGCTCTAGATGGCCGAGCAATCCAGGCTTCCTGTTCCCAGAGTGTCTCATGGGAAATTGCCAGTACACCCAACTGCAAGTGAGTGACGTCTGTCTGTCTGGGATCGAGGGAAAGACCTCAGGCACTTCACTCTGGAAAGAACTTTGGTTTTTATAGATCTTCTCATTAATCTGTTTTTTATCTGCCTCTTTTTATTCACCTCAAGCACTTTTGATTTTGTTGGCAAGATTGTCGTGATTACATTTGAGAAATATAGGTCCGGAATAGAAATCTAAATGTGATGTTTCCACGTCATGCCTGCCAAGTCTATCATTTCATCCTCCCAATTTCCACATGGATGTCTTCTAGGGCTTTTTTCATGTGTTGGTATCCATTCCATAGCGTCCTTTGTCCGTCTTTGATCTGGTCTTCTTGTCCGGCCCAGTGAGTCTCTCCCTCTCCTTACAGGAGTACATCCGGCTCATCAGCCCCTGGTGTCAGGTGAACGTGGGGTCCTGCCGGTTTGTGCTGGGACAGTGCTATCTGGCCACTGGGGAAGGACACAAGGTGAGTAACTGAAAGCCTCCTGCATGAGTTTTTACTCTCTCTTGTCTCGTACCTCCTCGTGCTTGTCTCCACTCGTCTTCCGCTACGTTGAGTGTTGTGTGTGAGAGGGACGGTGAAGGGTGTGAGCGTCGTGTTGTGTGTTTGCAGGCCCTGCAGTGTTTCCAGGAAGCGGCCACGGAGGTGGAGAGGGAGAACTTCCTGCTGCGCCTGACTGGCACAGAGGAGGAGGAGGAAGCGGCCACTGCCCCCCGCCTGCAGTATTACAACAAGGTACGGGCCGCCACGCCGGGCAGCGCTGGCTGTGGGTCGATACGTTACGCAGTCCAGTCCAGTTTTAGTTCTGTGCAGCGTAAAGAGCGCCTGCGCAAGCTCTACTGACCTTGAGTGTGTGTTTGGACGGAGACATTTCGCGTTTCAGACGGGGAACATTCATTCCCTGTTTGTGTTGTACTGGCGCTACATGCAGGAGTGATGAGAGAGAAGCTGAGATGATTCCCTAGAATTTAGTGAGAGCTCCCTGGGTCTTAGTCACCACATCTTTATTATAAATACACTGATCAGCTGTAATATTATGACCTACTGCCTAATATTGTGTAGGTCCCCCTTTTCCCACCAAAACAGCCCTGACCCGTCGAGGCATGGACTCCACTAGACCTCTGAAGGTGTGCTGTGGTGTCTGGCACCAAGACGTTAGCAGCAGATCTTTTAAGTCCTGTAAGTTGCGAGGTGGGGCCTCCATGGATCAGACTTGTTTGTCCAGCACATCCCACAGATGCTCGATTGGATTGAGATCTGGGGAATTTGGAGGCCAAGTCAACACCTTGAACTCGTGATTCATCAGATCAGGCCACCTTCTTCCATTGCTCCGTGGTCCAGTTCTGATGCTCACGTGTCTATTGTAGGCGCTTTCGGCAGTGGACAGGAGTCAGCATGGGCACCCTGACTGGTCTGCAGCTACGCAGCCCCATACGCAACAAACTGCGATGCACTGTGTGTTCTGACACGTTTCTATCAGAACCAGCATTCACTTTTTCAGCAATTTGAGCTACAGTAGCTCGTCTGTTGGATCGGACCACACGGGCCAGCCTTCGCTCCCCACATGCATCAATGAGCCTTGGCCGCCCATGACACTGTCGCCGGTTCACAGCTTTTCCTTCCTTGGACCACTTTTGATAGGTACTGACCACTGCAGACCGGGAACACCCCACAAGAGCTGCAGTTTTGGAGATGCTCTGACCCAGTCGTCTAGCCATCACAATGTGGCCCTTGTCAAAGTCGCTCAGATCCTTACGCTTCCCCATTTTTCCTGCTTCTAACACATCAACTTTGAGGACAAAATGTTCACTTGCTGCCTAATATATCCCACCCACTGACAAGTGTCATGATAACGAGATTATCAGTGTTATTCACTTCACCTGTCAGTGGTCTTAATGTTATGGCTGATCGGTGTACACAAACACACACACAGGCACATATTTCCGTATTTCATTGCTTAACCTGGACTGTGTGGGTCTGTGTGTGTCTCTGTGTGTCTGTGCAGGTGCTGCGCTTGCTGGAGGATGTGGGCCTGCCCGAGCTGGTCATTCAGCTGGCCACCATGGCCATCCCCGAGGCCGCCAACGATGTCAGGAGCCAGGTAAGGCAGGCCGGGTGCCCCCCTGCAGTGCGTTCCCTCAGAGCTCCTCCGCTGTGACCCATTTAGTTACAAACCCTGTCGATTCCCCCGCAGGCGGCTCTGAGAACCCGAATCTTCAAACACCACCTGGACCTCGGACACAATAGCCAGGCCTATGAGGCGCTGACTCAGAACCCGGACTCCAGCAGGTACGGCTTGTCTGAACCCCCCACTGTTCCCCCTGCGGGAGATGGTGCTCTTGTGTCGTAACCCAAATGTGTCTCTGTCCTCCGTGGCACTGTGCCCTGACTGCTGTGTGCATGTCATTTCTGCAGGCAGCTGGATTGCCTGCGCCAGCTGGTGGTGGTCCTATGTGAGCGCGCCCAGCTACGGGACCTGGTGCAGTTCCCCTATGTCAACCTGCATGACGAGGTGAGGGGCGCTGCTGGAGGATGTTAAAACCCTGATCATGTCGTTTATTAGCTGGGCCTATCCCTCACTTATCCTGTTACACGTTATCCCTCACTCGGGTTCGGGCTGCCTTTGTGCTGGTTGTTTGCTGTCCCTGGCGTTGCCTACAATGGTGGTTTCCACACCTGCCCTGGAGTTCTTAATTGGACTAACCATGCCATAACGGTTCAATTAAGTCATTAAGAGCTCAGTTGGAATAAAAGCCACAGGGCGGGGGTACCCCAGGAACAGTTTGTGAATCCTAGTATGTGACCCCTGCACTGTGTACTGTGGTTCCCATCTCCCAGCCCGCTGTGGGCTGCTCTGGACCAGGAGGTGAACAGAGTGAGATGGGGTGTCCTCTCGTTGCAGGTGGTCAGTATTATCGAGTCACGCGCCCGAGCCGTGGACCTGATGACCCACAATTACTATGAGCTGCTCTACGCTTTTCACATCAACCGGCACAACTACAGGAAAGGTACGCGGCTCTGATTGCGATACATATTCAGTGATTCATATGATGGGGGGGGGGGGGGCGAGGACTGTTGATGGTTATTGGATCAATAAGAACCCTTTGCATCTCGAGCGCGGAGCGGGGGGATTAGGGGGCGGTGGGCAGTGTTAGTTTTTAAAGACGAAGCAAGTTTAAAAAAAAAAAAAAAAACGCGCCAGATGCAGATTGAGTGTCTGTGTCCCTCTCCCCTCAGCCGGCACCGTGATGTTCGAGTACGGCATGCGTCTGGGCAGGGAGGTGCGCACCCGCCACGGGCTGCAGAAGCAGGTCAACTGCTACCTGGCCGCCATGAACTGCCTGCGGCTCATCCGGCCAGACTACGCCTGGATCGTGCAGCCGGCCTCCGGGGGAGTGGTGAGCTCGGCCCTCCGTACTCTCCCTCTGTCTCTAAGTCTCTCTCTCTCTGTCTCTGCGCATCTCTCTCTCTGCTGCCTCCTCCCTCTCACTGATCAAAGGACACAAATATGTAAATAACTCCATCCCAGCGTCTGTGCCGGTGTCTCTCATGGTGTGACTTGTCGTCCTCAGTATGAACGCCCAGGCACGTCCCCGAAGAGGAGCCACGATGGAGAGAGCGCGGCCGGCCCAGGTACACCAGTCCATCCCCTCTGCACGGCCTTCTGTTCTGCTGTGTGTTTTGATCTGTGATTAAAAGCTTGCACACGAAGTCAACATGTTTCAGATGTGTTATTACAATGACCAGCATTGTACACAGAACGGCTGAGGTTCCTCTTCGGTCTATATTGCTTCTCTCCATATAAGATCTTTAAATAAACTGAACTAGTGAGAAAGTAATGGAAAAACAAAACTTGAGACTGCATCACAGTGTGACTTTCCTGGCAGGTGCACTGTTACCGTATGTGTAATTCCGTGTTAATGTGTGTAACAGTGTGTGTTTGGTTTAACCGCAGTCAGTCGCCAGATTGAGATCCTGGAGCTGAAGGACTTGGAGAAGGAATACACGCTGGCCCGCAGCCGCCTGACGCTTGCCCAACATGACCCGGCCGCGGCGGCCATTGCAGGTGAGGTGTCTCTGCCCTCAGACCGCTTCCCTGTCCGCAGGGTTCTTTAACATATTACCATAACAAAACGCCACCCCACCAGTGGACAGTGACTAACCCAGTACTGCACGGCAGCTTTTGTGTTCTGCCTCCTCGTACTCCCTGACCCCTGTCAGAGTGAGAGTGCTGGTGTGATTGGGAACCGGCTGGGGGGTTGAAGTTCAGATATGAGCCTGTTTATCGACATGGTTTGGTTATTCTGTGCCGAGCCGTAACGGCCGTGTCCTCGTCCTGCAGGCAGCGCCTCCGCGGTGGAGATGGTGGCCCTGCTGGTACAAGCCGGGCTCTACGACTCGGCGCTGTCCCTCTGTCAGACCTTCCAGCTGCCCCTGAACTCTGTCTTTGAGGGTCTGGCCTTCAAGTAAGTAACTAGGCTTTAGACCTGGTTGAGCCCAGCACGCTGTCCGCTCCTCCCTGCGTGTGTGTGTGTATGTCGGCACCGTCTCCTCTCCTCTGAATGTGTCCCTGCTCTCCCTGCAGGTGTATCAAACTGCAGTACAATGGCGAGGCGGGGCAGAACGAGGCGTGGAACTGGCTCGCGGCCAATCAGCTGTCCTCGGTCATCACAACCAAAGAGTACAGGTTCGTTTGATCTTCACGGCTGCAGCCCAAACCATGACCAAAAAACGTGTATCCAAAAAAACCTAAAACTAACTCCTGGCTTAAACTCTTTTTCCACCCTCTTAGCGCCACGGACGAGGCCTGGCGTTTGCTGTCGTCTTACCTGGACAGCTACCCGTCCCAGAACGCGCAGTACCACCGCTGTGTCATCAACAAGCTGCTGTCGCACGGGGTGCCCCTGCCGGACTGGCTGGTGAACGGATACAAGGCAAGGAACCGCACATCCAGAGAGTCCGGTGTCGTCCCCGGGGTCCGGCTTCGCGGATGGGACTGTCCTTTCAACTTTCTCTGCGATTTTCACTTTACACTTTCATGTTCCGGTGGTGGTTGGGGGTGGGGGGTAGGGGTTCGAGAAGGTATCCGTGCACTCTGTGAAGAAGCATTTTTGACTCCCCCGCAGGCCGTGGACGCCGCCGGTTTACTCCGCCTCTACCTGAACTTCGACCTCCTGGAGCCGGCGGTGGAGCTGGTTCTGGAGTACGTGGACGCGTTGCTGGGGAAGGGCCACCAGTACTTTGGGATTGAGGTACGCCAAGTGTGCAGTCTTCGCTAAGGTCTGGGCCCACTCTCTGTGTCAGCACTGGAAGTTGTTATATGTGGGCTGAGAGTTTCCCTGCTGGCACCTGTCCCTAACTGAGTTGTGTTGTGGCGTTTGGTGCGTTTCAGAGGCCTCTGTCAGCCACCGCTCCTCTGGTCTGGCTTCCGTACGTTTCTATTGATCAGCTGCTACAGGCGCTCCACGAGAACCAGGCCAACACCAATAATTCCAGAGTAAGTCTATTTATCTTTCTACATCTATATAAATCTCTTTAATGGAGCGGTTTCAAAGCTCATTAGATGGGCCTGATGCACTGTTTTCATTGACGTTCAGTAGAGATTAAAACGTTCTTTAAATGTATTTATAAATCACTCATCTCTCATCATTTCTGCGATTACAATTTATAATGTGTTTATTTGTAAACCATCGAGTTTCCTCACATAATCGCTTTGGAGATGCGACGTCTGCTGGCCTCCTCCCTTTCCACAGACCTCTGACTTCTCTTAATTTCATTCTCAGCTGTACAACAAGCTGCAGGAGTCGCTGGCTCACTACTACACCATCGTGGAGCAAGCCACCATCCGCAGGCAGAAGAGCGCGTAGGAGACGCTGCCCCAGGGGTCCGTGCGGGGGTCTCTCCGCAGCCCTGCCTTCTCACTTGGTGCTCATATCCTCCATCAACCGGTTTTAACAAACATCCATAGTCATTTGAAATTTATTTTTCTACCGCAAGAAACGAAACAAAACCCAGGAATGTGTATTTATATGACCATGTGTGGATGATTTTTTTTTTCTGTAAATGTAAGTTCACCGCCTGTAATACGAAATTATTCGCACGAAAGCAATCGATTTGCTCTCATATTGGGAAAACGGGAGGCGAAATGGGCCCGGTCTCTGTATGTTGCTGCCGTGTTGCTGTGGTCCCCCCATGTCAGAAGATGTACAGTATGTGTGTGTGATCCGTTTTGTTCCCCTTAGAATGTTTGACTGGTGAAAATTCTAGAATGTGTGTCACTAGAATCCAGAGTAAATATATTTTCTTTTTTATATATGAAAGTACACTATAACAAACTCCTCCTCGTCCTTACTTTTCTGACGGACTCGTTGTCTTTTGTACTCAGCCTGCTGGGTTCCGCCAGCAGGTCAACTGTAAATTTTTGGAGCTTTCTTAAAATTTGTTTTCTGTACTGTATTTACAATTAAAGGAAAAAATGTCACTGTACAATGTGTTTTATGTATTATTACTGATGGGTACTATTCTGTACATCAATTATACCATTTCTACTTCAATCACTTCAGTGCCACCCCCACCCCCCCAACGGACAGTGGCCCCCTCAGATATGGAGCAGCACAACCAATTCAGCTTCATACCGGTTATGTTTCTTGTGCTATTCTAAAGGATATTTTCAGTAATTATTGATTTAATAATAGATTAAAAAAAAAAAAAAACGCCCTTGAAAACAAATGTAGAGCTTTTTTAGAATACCTCACCTTGCAGAGTGAATTGTACACTGTACACTGTGACCTAGATTATAGGGGCGTCTGGCAGGTGGTAGGGGAGCTGAGTAATACATTTATTTTCCCCTTGTGACACTTTCTGTCCGCCTTGTAACGCACTTTGTCTCCTTTTTCTTATTGGCTTGTATTTGTATTGTAGGGGTTATGATGTAAAAGCAGCTTAATTACTCTTGGGGTAATTAGTATTTCATTGTATGATCACACTAACTCACATACAGTTACAAACATGGGTACCTGCATATACTACAGCTAAATAAGTTCGTTGATACTACTACCCAAACATTTAATATCAGTACAATTAACTGATATTAACTTGCATACTATCATAAAAAACAAATGCATGTCCAATAATGTTATATGCAAAAGTACCGTCAGAAGCAGATCATCATCAGGTAGTTTAAATCTATTTACCCGCATCACGTGTAGGAGTTGTTGTTGTCCCCCAGTAAGATGGCGACTAGGGGGCAGGCTTCAGTCCCCTGTCGTCACTTCCTTTCCGGCCCTCTTTGTTCCTTTGTGACAGTGCGGGGCCGTACCGAGCTGCGTTTCGGACGCCATGGGAAAGAAAACGCGCACAGGAACGGGGCGTAGGACGATACTGCAGCTGTCTCCGCCAGGGCCACGCTCCCTCAGTGCTGGCGGAAACCCCTGCCGGGAAGAAGGCCCGCTCTCCGGATCCGACGGTAAATAAAGAAGTAGGCCTCAGATACATCCTCGGGGTTTGAGTAGTCGGGTGACGGCATTCAGCATCGGGATACCGGCGAGCGCTAGTGCTGGGCACGGATCTCCATGTTTGGCGTGCAGTAGGTTTGAGGAAGGCCGTGAAAGACACACCATTGAAAGCCGTAGGGGATGTGCCGAGACTGGGCAGTGTTTCACAGATGGACACAGTCGTCCAGATGTGCACAGCGCTTTGTGATGCCTGTTGCCTCTTTGAACTGTTGATACAGTAACACATCGCCTTCTTTATTTACAGACGTATGTGATTATTTATTCGCCTAACTTAGCATTGTGCTACTATGAGTGGCACGGAAATGCCTTCAATATAATTACTGTAGGCCCGGAGTTTTAGGCTGTTTTTAATGATGGTCAAAACAGTGACGGAAATCAAACCACAATGAAAACGGTTGGAATTCCATTAATGTTATATAAACCACAATACAAATATACAAAGTTATTTCCTCAGAACAACAACAACATAACAAAGGTACCGCACTAAGTAATAAGACCGTGTCCAGTGTGTGTGTGTGTGTGTATATATATATATATATATATATATATAGTCGCCTGCTGAGATGATTTCCAAAACCTTGTATTCATGACATAATGGTCTGGTTAATCTATACACTTTTTTGATTTCAGTTTCTTTTGGGTAACTCGCTGGACCACGATCGACCAACCAGGGAAAAAGTGGTTTGTTGAATTCAAATCCCCTTAAGAACTGAAGACCTGGGTGCAAATTAATGCCTGATATAGGAATTGTTTAATGTCACTCAAAATAAGGGCGTCTGCAAAGAACTACATCATAATCAAATAACACATCTTTGCATCTGATAGCTGCTACAGCAGTGACCTCTGACCCCAGTCCTGCAGAGGCTCAATCCAGTCACTTTGTGAGGTCAACTGAAGTCCCCAATGCCTCGAGTCTGGGGACTCATGCCAGTTATTGATCAATTAAGCAAGTCCATTAACACTGGTGATTTGAAGCTCTGAAACTGGTTTGATAGAAATTGCTTTGAGGATTTTGACAGGGTGGTTGAGGGCAGGGGGGTTTGAGGAATCCTTTATGGCATTTTGTAGAAATACAGCTGTTGTATCTGTCCTCCGTCTCCTGCTTTTTCTTCCACACTTCATTTACCATAGATGTGTATAGTTTACCACAGAGGGAAACGAGGCCAATTAAAGCAGTCCCTCGTCTGAAGCACACCCCTTCCCTTCCTCGAATCAAATGCCACCAATTGCTGCCCTCAGATTTAAGCTCTATTTGTTTAATTTCCCAGATAACTAGGAGGCTTATAAATAAGTGTATGACATTATGTTAAAGCCTGATTTGCATCTTGTTTTTGCTGCATTATGTACCTTAAAAGGTACTAGTGGATAATCTTCATCTCTGATGTCACCCTGTCTGTGTTGGTGTGTTCATGGCATGTACAAAGTAGTCTTGGAGGTGACTTTTGACTGAAGGGGGCATCTTCCACTGAAAGCGTGAGTGGCAGCTGGTAGACAGATTATTTTCATGTTGCGTCTCGGCGGCGGTGTGGCAGTGACCGTTCTTTCCCCGTGTGCTTTTTCAGACGAGCAGGACGGGAGCACCGATGGTCCCCGTGTTCACAGCATCTCTAAAGACCTTGCCATGGAAATGAAGCCGCCAGCAGTGAAAGCGACAGGTAAGGGGATGCCACCGAGCGAGCGGGCAGGCAATGCACCAAACGGGAGTGGCACAGTGACTGCATCTCGAGAGCCGCGTATAGGACAGGGTCGGAGGCTTTGATTTAGCTATTATCCACAGTTATATTAATTACAGTTTAAAATATAGCAGAAATTGGGCAAAAAGTGCAAAGAACGTCATCAGTGATATGAAAACCTTCTGTCCTTTTCGCTGTGAGTGTCCAGTTCACTATAAGTAGAAATGCCATTGAAATACACTTCTCTTTGTGTTTTTCCGCTTCCTGTTATTCAAGCTGTATGTGGGAGTGATGCAGCCTGTAAATCTGTGTAATAGCAAAGCTTGTCCTTTTAGGATCATTTGGTTTTAATTTAAAACAAGAGAAATCCAGGTTTTAATGCAGCACATATGGTGGTTTATGTAGATGCATCATAGTAAGATCCCAGTCTGGTGTGATCAGCTCTTAGACAGTTTTTTGATGTGGACTGTATTTTTGGGGGCTTTTAAAGTGAAAAACTTGTCCCAAAGAGATTGCCCTGGGGAGTTAGTGATTATTGACCCTTTACCCACCCTGTAGAAATCCGGTGAATAGAATCAGTTTGGTGACACCTTGTTCTCTGTTGTCCCTCAGAGGGCCTGTCCTTGCTTGGGGCCTATGAAGACAGCGACGATGAGGACGGGACAGATTCTCAGCCCGCGCCAGCGAAAACCAATCACAACCAGTCTGCCGACATCGACAGCACACTCGCCAGCTTCCTGGCGGTGAGTCTCTCTTACCGTTCCTGTTTTATCCGTTAGAGAAAGTCACGAATGCCAGAGTGCTGCTCTTGATTTGTGTCCGTGTTTTGCTGATTTGCTGATTCTCTTGTCGACGCTCAGGAAATCGACGCGATCACGACGCAGCCCGCCCAGCCCTCGGAGGACCCTGCGGCGGACTCCTCCGCCCCGGCCCCCACTCCCCCACGCCCGGACCCCAAAGACCAGCCGCAGACCCCCAAGCACCCCGGCACGCAAAATGGGGCGGAGCCAGCCAGTGAGGGGGCGGAGTTTCAGTATGACACGCAGTACTCCCTTGTCGGAGGTGAGTGCTGGTCTTTATTGTGCTGTATGGGCCCGGAGATTGATGGCTGTGGCTCCTTTAGGGATCCAATTCACAGTCTTGCCTACTTAATGAATAGCTTTGGAATATTAAATGGGAAAATCTATTCATGACGTGCTTCTAAAGCCGAGAAAAGTATCGCGTGTATTCAGGGATACATGGCTAGGATATATGCATCTTGCATTCCCAGTTGGGTTCTTCTCTGTGCTCATGAAGTATACTGTAGTAATGTGTGTTGTGGTCCCCGAGGACAGGGTTTCTGTAGGGTCTCCTCTGAGCTCAGTGTGTGTTGTTTTCCAGTGGGAGTGGAGATGGGCGACTGGCAGGAAGTGTGGGACGAGAACACAGGCTGCTACTACTACTGGAACACCAACACCAACGAGGTCACCTGGCAGCTGCCCCACTACCTGGCCCACCAGGTGCAGGGTCTGCAGCAATACCCCGACAGGTACCCGGGTCGCCCCCTCACGTCATCTTGATAACACACACTGTCGCAGATTTCGATCGGGGCATTTCTTGTCCGCTGACGGATCTGCAGCCCCGTGTGAGCCAGACTCTTTCTGGTTTTGTCGTCCGTAGTTCGGGGGTGACGGTCAATGGCAGCAGCGCCGCCCCAAGCGCCGCGTTTTACCCTGAGCAGAACCCGACGATTTCCACGACTGTGCCCGCCGCCAAGAAGGAAGCCAAGAGGAAGGTGGGGGTCAGTGTCTAGCACATCTTTAAACCATAGATTAGAAACTGCTCTGATTAACAACTATCGATGTAATTTACAAACCGTACATTCTTAATGATTTAGTTTTACATTTTAAAATGGCAACTTAAGAACATAAGTGTTCAATCGAGAGGAGGCCATTCGCCCCATTGTGCTCGTCTGGTGTCCATTAATAACTGAGTGATCAAGGATCCTATCCAGTCTGTTTTTGAATGTTCCCAAATTGTCTCTTCAGCCACATCGCTGGGGAGTTTGTTCAGATTGTGACGCCTCTCTGTGTGAAGAAGTGTCTCCTGTTTTCCGTCTTGAATGTCTTGAAGCCCAATTTCCATTTGTGTCCCCGGGTGCGTGTGTCCCTGCTGATCTGGAAAAGCTCCTCTGGTTTGATGTGGTCCATGCCTTTCATGATTTTGAAGACTTGGATCAAGTCCCCACGTAGTCTCCTCTGTTCCAGGGTGAAAAGGTTCAGGTCCTCAGTCTCTCAGTAGGACTTTCCCTTCAGACCTGGAATAAGTCTGGTTGCTCTCCTCTGAACTGCCTCTAGAGCAGCGATATCTTTCTTGAAGTGTGGAGCCCAGAACTGTCCACAGTATCCAGATGAGCTCAAACTAGTGCATTGTACAGTCTGAACATGAGTTGAGAACATAAGAAAGTTTACAAACGAGAGGAGGCCTTTCGACCCATCTATCTTCCAATAGATTAGCATGCTTGGACTTCAAAGGAGCTCATTATGGTAACGAATGATATAGTTTTAGATGTAGATCAGGTGTGTGACGGCTCGGTCTCGCTCCCCGGCAGGAGGTGATGGAGAGTGTGGTGGCTCTGACCTGCGAGGAAGAGGAGCGCCGGGGGGTGGCCGCATCGCTGCTGGCGCCGCTCATCCCCGCCGAGGTGAAGGAGGCTGAGGAGCGCTGGAGGAAGAAAGCCCTCGGCCTGGCGGAGGCGGAGGTTCCGGACTCGGAGGGGGAGGCGCGTCCCGCAGAAGAGCCCGTCCCCATGGAGCCAGAGGCCCCCGCCCAGGCGGACCCCCGCAGCAACGCCCAGTCGGGGGAGAGCTCGGAGGCGGAGGCGGCGGTTGTGGAGGAGGAAGAGGAGGCGGAGGAGGATACCATCGAGCTGGAGCTGGCGCTGGAGAGGAAGAAGGTAGGAATGCGGCGCTTCCGGGGCAGAACAGGTCATGTTTACGTGCCTCTGATTATTTTGAAAACCTGTGGGGTGGGGTGCGAGGCTCCTCTAACCACCCCTCTCCTGTGTCCCAGGCGGAGCTGCGCGCCCTGGAGGAAGGGGACGGCAGCGTGGGGGGCTCCAGCCCCTGTTCGGACGCAAGCCAGGAGGGGGCCCGCGTGGCCCTGCTGCGGAAGTCCAAGTGGAAGACGACGTTCCTGCGCTCCGCCAGCCCGGACTCCAACAGCCGCGGCTCCGAGAAGACGGGCAGGGACACCCCCGAGCCCCCCGACACAGGTACGTTCCCCCCACAACCGCCGTGAGCTAAGGGTGGCCCTGGAGTCGAGGCGTTTCGGCAGGGCACGGGTCCTGAGCTGTGTTTTGTTTTACAGTGCCGCTTCCCAAGCTGATCGAGCAACCGATCAAGGAGGAGCCGGTAGAGCCGGAGCCGGCAGCGGAGAAGACCAAGCCCAAGGTGCCCACGAAAGAGGAGGAAGAAACGGCGGAGCTCAAGGTAACCTTGCCCACAGTGGCTAGGCGGTGGGGATCCCTCTGCTGAGCACCCTTCAAGGTCTCTGGCTACAAAGCCAGTAAATCGTTGACTTGGTTTAGAGTATTGTTTAAAGGCACCAGCATTGCTGGTCCTTATTTCTTGAGGTTTGTGCCAAATGCCCGGCATGGACTGGCTGCTTGCCCGTCTCAAATCCGTCTGATCTCTTTCAGTTCCAGATCGGAGAACTCGCCAACACCGTGACCAGTAAGATGGAGTTTCTGGGAATCAACAAGAAGGCCATCTCTAACTTTCAGCTGCTGCTCTTACAGACCGAGGTAAATGTGTGTGAACGTGTTCGGTGTAGACTATGTCGATCTACTGGTGTCGGTTATACAGGCAGTGAATCTGATCAGTTTCCTTATCATCCCATACAAGAGAACATGAAATGGGAGCAGAATAACACCCCGACGTGCTTTAACCCTGGTCTTCTGGGCGGGAAACCTGCTTTATTCCTTAAAGGCTGTTAGAGACTGTGAACTGGAATCGTTCGAGGGCCACTGCGTTGTTAGACATCAAGCGTTATTCGATTTGATCTCTGAAAGAATGTTGTTTAGAGGAATTGCTCGTCTCTGTCTTCAAACCTGACGGCCTGTCCCTCTCCTCTTCCTCTCCTCCCAGACTCGGATCGCGGACTGGCGGGAAGGGGCCCTGAACGGAAACTATCTCAGGCGCAGGCTGCAAGAAGCTGCCGAACAGATAAAACATTATGAACTTAACGCCACACCTAAAGGCTGGTCCTGCCACTGGGACAGGTACGCTCTCTCTACCTTTCTCACCTTTCACTCCCTCCGAACCCCACCCCCGCCACCCCCCTCCCATTTGACATTTGACACCTCGGCTGTGACATCACCACCGCTAGATGCCGTGATCTCTGCAAGTGTCATTGACTTAACCTTTTGTTGTTGGGGGGCACAAAAAAAGAGAGAGAACGGCTGCAACGACCATTTACCAAACCAAGGTGCTTCTGACTGTTTGGACTGGTCTTTAGCACGGAAACAAAACAAAACGATCGCTAAAAACAGGCCGGCCTGGTTTTAATCACGACCGAGAGAAAGCGGAGCGGTCAGTGGAAGGGTACTGTAGGACGGTGGTTGCGCGCGCGAGAACTTTGCACTTTGCAGGACGACCCCCTGAGTGCGAGTGATTGACAGAGTGACATCCTGCCGGCGGCGTGTCATGGCAATCAAGTAAGAGAGAAGACCGAGAATTGTCCTGGACGAGCAGGTCAGACTCCTTTTTTTATTTCATCGTTTTCTGCATTTTATTTCTTTGCTTTTCTTGGTTTTGATTACTGTGTGCCACAATGTGATGATTCTGAATGTGTCCGCTCCTCGACGGCCTCCGGAGCCACAGTCGGGGCTTCTGGGGCTCGCTCTAGTTTTTCCTCTCAATCCTGTTTCTGTGTGCTGTCGATTTTCGGACACGTCTTGCGATGACCTCCGAACCCTTTCAGCTGCCAGCTAGGAATTCACGATGGTTTTTATTTTTCTGTGTTTTGCCAACAAGGTGGGTTCCATGCCTCTGGTGGAGGGAGGCACTGTATCCTCCCCTCCGTCTGTCCGCAAGAGACCAATGTCCTCGAGAATCTGGCATTACCCTGGGTAACTGGCTCACTGGGCAGCTGACACAGTTACCCGGAAAATTCCTCCTCAGGCTCCCCCTGCCCTTTGCTCGCGGCGGCGCAGTCCCCCTGCCGCAGTGTTGCATCATGTGCGCGCTCCTGCACCCCCCCCTGCTGACACGGCCCTGTCTCTCTGTTTCCCCCCCTCTAGAGAGCACAGGCGCTATTTCTATGTCAACGATCAGACCAGCGCGTCGCAGTGGGAGTTCCCCGATGTGGACGAGGGCAAGGACGGCGATGGGAAGGACGCCGGTGCTGCCCCTCTCGGCCCTGAGGCCCCGGACGACTTCAAGCCCCCGCCCCCGCCCGAGCCCCCCGCCGTCTACACAGGTGTGACCCCCCAGACCCCTCCCAAGGGCCTTGTCAAAACAGGAACAGGAAAATATGTTTGCCGAGCCTTTTTCTGCCAAGAGGACTTGGATATCTTAAAAACTCGGTCTTTCAAGAGACATTCTGATTTATTATCCTAAAGCTGGAGTGTCAGACTCCAGACTTGGGGGGCCGCAGTGTCTGCTGGTTTATGTTCCAACAGGAGCTCCCAATTAATTATTCATTATTGACTCAGGCTTATCTAAAACTTTTTAATATTAGAATTTTTTTAAGCCAATCTGTTACAATGTGTCTGATTTAAAACACTGAACCCACAGAACATTTCAGAGTCAATTAATCCAGTTAATTGTTTAATTAGACCAATTAAGGAGCAGAGCTGGGCTGGAGAAAAACCCAGCAGACACTACGGCCTCCCAGTACTGGACTCTTGAGACCCCCGGTCTAAAGTGTAGCCATGGGGTACCGGGATGAGGATTTGTAGTAATTTGTGTAGATTTCAGATTATTTTACAACTTGTCTAAACCCTGTCGAACAGGTGCCAGCGGTTACATGGGCCTGGCCCCAGTGCAGTCCGGACTGGCCTCGTACTGGACCCTCCCACAGCCCCCTCTCCCTCCTCCCACCGACCCACCTCTCCCTGCTGACTACCCACCGCCGCCGCCGCCCCCCCCGGACTCCCCGCCCCCGCCCCCTCCGCCGCCCCTGAGCGAGGACGGAGAGATCGAGGAGGTGGAGATGGAGGACGAGGAGGGGGAGCCGCCGGCGCCGGGCACCGAGGAGGAGGCCGGGAGGAAGTCCCCCCCGCAGCCGGCCGTCTCCAGCACCAAGGTACGGTTCCGCTGCGTGGTGCTGCCTGTCTGGAGGGGCCTCGGACCCCCGGAGAGCATCTTTTCTCCTCGGAGTCTGTCTGTCCATCTGTTCGTCTGTGTCTTAGCCCTTGGCCTTCACAGATTTAAGACCGGCCAGTACAGTTACAGTCCAGTCACGACCTGTCGTCTCTTGTTCTGTTGTGACTGGACTGTAACTGTACTGGGCGGTCTTAAATATGTGAAGGCCAAATGCGCCTTAACTCGTTACGAGCGACGCTGTATCAATTAAAACCCGGATTGTTGCAGGTTTGCGAGTCTGCTGCCTCCCCCGGCGTCCCGGTCAAAGCCCTGAAGAGGAAGGCGCCCAGCTCCGTCCCTGGCTCCATCCCGGGCCCTGGCCAGCTGCACAAGACCGTCACCATCGGCAGCAGCCCCATCCTCTACAGCCAGGCCGTGCTGCCCACAGGTCAGGGGGGGGAACGCCGGGAAGGGGCCCTGGGAGCTAATGTGGCGCTTGAGGAATCGGTGAAAAAAAGAGTGCACGAGCGTGATTGTCCCCGTCTCATCGGTGCAGGCCCGGTGCTGTCAGCTCCCGTGTACTGGGGGGTCTCCGCGGTGGCCGCGCCCGTCCCCGCCGCCGAGACCACCGCGCCCCCGGTCCCCGCCCTGCCAGCCCAGCCCCCCATCGCCCCGGCGCCCGTCTCTGGCCCAGCCGACCCACCGCCCGGCAAAGTGCAGGCGGCCGAGAAAACCAAGAAACTGAAGAGGGACAAGGTGGGTGCAACGCCACAGGGGGGTGACTCCTCTGCCAGACGTGGGTGAGCAGAAGCACAGAGGCCTGAACTCCTCCCTCTCTCTGCAGGCGAAGAAGAGCAAGACGAAGATGCCCTCGCTGGTGAAGAAGTGGCAGAGCATCCAGAGGGAGCTGGACGAGGAAGAGAAGTCGAGCTCCAGCGACGAAGACCGTGACCAGCTCAACCACAAGCGCATCGAGGAGTGGAAACAGCAGCAGCTCGTGACGTACGTCTCCTCCTCCTCCTCTTCCTCTTCCTCCCTCCTCTCTCCTCCCAGTCTGTGTCCATCCTGTCAGCGCAATGTCCAGGGGCTGGAGTCTCGCCATCTCACTCATGCTAATTAAAATAGTTTGTCCTTCGGCTGGGTTTTATCATCAAAACAATGGTGCCCTTGGTGTCTGTATTATTTAGTTTTTGGTGTTTGTTTTTAAAAACTTTCACCTCAATGAGTCTTTTCTTCTACTCAGGGGGAAAGCTGGGAAAAACGCCAACTTCGAGGCCCTTCCCGATGACTGGAGGCAGCGGCTGAAGAAGCGAAAAGTGACTCCAAGCACCTGAGCGTCCATCTCAGCTCCGGGACATCTTCGCTCGTTTACTCAAACTTTATACTTTTTTTTTTTTTGTAAGTTAAAATGGATTAAACTAAATTGTCAAAACTCTCAATTTTAACAGCCACCTGTGTTTTACGGGGCCATATTTTTAAGCTCTCAAAGTTGTACGGTCGGATGACAAAGCTGTGAGGGATGGGATGGGTCTCAGTGTTTAGTTTAGCAATTTGAATCGTGTCGTATTATTTTTGCCCTGCCTTTCTTAGCCGCTTCTCGAAATGGACTGGAGTCTTTTCGTGGCCCTCAACGGAAGAGGGCATCTCGGCTTAATATTAATTTCGTCTCAGTTTTCAAATTCGGGTTCAGATCCTCAGCCCTGAGTTCCTGAAGCCGCTTTTTCTTCAGGGGAGAAGACGCCGGGGGGGTTAGCTTTGTGTACTCGGGCTCGGCGAGGCTTTGTAGGTCTGATACAGGGAAAGGCCCTAGTCTTTGTGTTGGTTTGTTCCTGCTTCCCCTCTATATTATTACCCTTTAACTTTTTAAATGGCATCTAGTTTGCTTGTTCCTGTAGTTTTTCGTTTTTGTGACAAACCGAAATATGAATTTCTAAGTGTTTTTGTACCATGAGCTTTGCCTGTCCTGCCGTCCTGTTGTGTAGTGATTTGTCTTCCACGATGCACGTCTGATCATCGTAGTCTCGCAGCTTCCGTCTGTGTTCAGTTGCACAACTTAGCCGTCTGTAACGCGGACAGTCTCTTTATTGTTGACAAAAAAAGTTGGACGTCTTTAGCTCATCGGCCCTCTATTGTATGATTTGATATGTCGCTGTTGTGTATGGGATGTGAGATGTGCACTTCAACTAAGCTATCCTGGTTACAGTGGGCCTTCCCTTAGCAGATGTTGTCCAAGAGCTTTGTACGGTTTCCATTCCCCCTGCTTTTATTTGGTTGGTTTACTTTAGAACAGATGGATGTTCTGACCCAGTTTCCCTCTGAACGAACACCTGAGCTGCAGTGCCTGTGAAGTGTGGGCCTTGGTCCTGGAGAGCCAAGCGTCTTCTGCCTTCATTCCAGTTCCGTAATTGAGTCCATGAATGTCTTAATTAGTCAGGTTTCTCGTGGTTTAAAGGGCACCGATGTGAACTCTGGAGGACTTGGTGTCTCTCGAGGACCAAGTGTAGAGAGACTGCTTTAAAGCTCCGAGAGACCAGTGCCAATTTCCGTACAGCTGCCTTTTCCTCAGAGAATTGTTTTAACCTTCCTGGACTGTGATCCATATTTCACTGAGACCCAGCTTGTTCTAGATGCCGAGATGCTTTTGGTTTCCACTGGGGGGGGGGGTTGGTGCCAAAAGCTCCCTTTAAGTAACCGTCAGAGACGCCGAACACTGTACTGGCTACAGTTTTTGCCACTTGAGAGTTGAGTTGCTGTTTGTGCATCGAGTGTGGACCTGTGAAGCTGGGACTGTGGGCTCCCGTCAGCGTTTCAGCTTCGACCTGATGAATAAACGCAAACTGTTGTACATTTTGTAAATAGCGATTAATAAACATTTTTGTAAACAAACACTCAATTGTGGATTTATTTTCATCAACCCGAGCAGGAATGTGTGTGTGTGTCTCTCTCTCCTTTTTGATATTTTCTCCCTGGTTTAAACAGGGGACATCTTACAGTTAGTTGGCATTAGAACCAGATGCACATTTCTAGAACTGAATTGGAAAAGCAACTTCATTTTTTAATGTTTTAATTAAGGTTGCTATCGCTCCAGTTTTCTCGTGTCTTCCAGCAGGCGGCAGTAGTGCTCAGATTGCGTTATTTACTGCGGAAAGAATGGTTATATGCAGTTTGCCGGTGTTGGTGAAACTTGAAAATGTAGAGCTTTCTACTCCTGCAATAATAATAATAATAATAATAAAGCTATTTATGTGCCTCTAACACCTAAACAGTACTATAACTTCGGTACTTTTAGTACTAAATGTTTTAGTTGGTCATTTTCCGAGTATTTTGTTTTTTTCAATATAGCCTTTTGATTAGTATTAAACATAATTACAGTGTATATCCTAAATCTGTTCAAACGCGAGCTTGACGACCTTCGGTGACGTCATGCGGGCGACACCCTTTGAAGTCCCTAGAAACGGCTTTCTTATTACGTCTGTTGCCTGGAGACGGGCACGTTGTGCTGGCGGAGCGGCGGCGACAGACGGGAAAACATGAAATAAACTCCAGATCCGCAGTCCTTCTGTAAGTATTATAGCTGCCATCTCAGACGGCAGAGCCCGTCCAGCAGGCTGTGGTCTGTCCGCTACACTTTTAAGAGTTTGGCTAAACAAGCGCAGACCTGCAGCCGCTGCACAGGAAGCGCTGCCTGGTCGAGCAGCTTGAACAAGTCGCGGTTTTAACGCCATTAAACAAAGTCGGCTTCTCCCGCAGGTGCTTCAGTGCGTTAATTGATCATCTACACAAGCATGCGCCTCCCGCGGACCCGTGTTCGGTGAGACGCCATGTGTCCCGCAGTGCAGACGAGCCTGGGACCGCAGGTGGGGGCTGTGTGTGTTTGCCCTTCCACACTCATTCACCCTTTGCCGTCATTTTGCATGGAAACAATCCAACAATACAACTGAAAAGACAAAGTCCTTCATTATCCCGCTGCACATTTAGATTAAGAGCCCAGGTAACAATGTAACGTTGCTGCAATGTAATCGGGTGTGGTTGGAACAATGTTGCCACAACGTTAATTTTGGACCAGGTAACATCTAACGTTGTCAGACCGTTGCTTTGGCTCCAACCATCCTACAACCTTGTAGCAACGTTGTTCCCTCCCTCCCTCGCTCACTCGCCATGTGTATTGTGCCGTTTAGTCTTTTATTGATTGCAGTGTGATTTAATTCCTCCGTTTTATTTTTTCTCTTCCAAGTACATCAGTCATTTAGTCCAGAGCAGCTGTTAAACAATATTTAAGTCATTACTAAGTCTCTCTCTCTCTCTCTCTCTCTCTCTCTCTCTCTCTCTCTCTCTCTCAAAAAAAAAAGATATTTAATGATCCTTATGAGAACTTCATGCAACACCACCTGCAGCACTATGGACTGTTTACAGGTAAGAGGAGAAATAATGTCAGAGAGTGGAAACTCCTGATTAATTAAATATATATGTCTGGAATCAAGACAGGAATTCAGTACAGTTCATATGTCTGGTAAATGGAGATAGAAGCTGTGAACTGTTGGCAGGAATGGCCTGTGGCCCTGGGGTGGATTGTGGGATTAATGCTGCCTGTCCAAAGAGCAGTTTTTGTGCAGTTGCCTCAAATAGACAAATTGAAAATAATTTAAAAGTACCTAAAGGATGGTGAACTCCCCCTCTCCATTGTTAGGAGGGAACGTCCCGTATCAGAGCCGTTTTAAAGCCGCGGAGAGCTGGGACAGGAAGAACAGCTGCCTCATGTCTGACAGCAACACCCAGGACAGCAACGACTCGGCCTCCGACACCGAGGCGGACAAGGAGACGAGCAAGAAAACACCCTGTGAGTAAAACGCTCTTAGACTGCCTTGTTCTCCACCCCAAGCAATTAATTGAGTTACCGAGTGACAAAGATGACGTTATCCAGGGGGACCTTACATCAGGGTCCCCTCCCCACCAGCCCCTTCCAAGGGAGCGGCACACCCCCAGCCCCGGCTCCTTGATGAGATGAAGCCTGTTCAGACTCTAAACCCTGATCCCGCTGCCCCGGCAGATTCCCTGCTGTTGGAGCGTGCTCTGCTGAAGACGCGGCAGCTGGTGTTGGACTTCGAGGGGGGGAAGCAGGTGCCCCGCCTGCGGGAGCCCCGCGCTCTCTTCGCCCTCCCCACCGCCAGCAGCCCGAGCCAGAGCCCCCGCTGGCCCATCGAGTGCGAGGTCCTCAAAGAAACGGTCCAGCACATAGGTGAGGGGTCGTCCAGTATCTGAAGGACGCGCAGAGTTCGTTTCCCTTCTTGTTCGTTTTGTATTTATCTATCTTCAGTAGAAGGGTGTATTAAAAATGTGTGGCAATCCCCTACTTTGAGCCATGCTAGGGATGAATTTGCTGAGGGGTGGGATCTCGGGTCAAATTAGATGGCAAATAAGGACAACCGAGTGTTTGTTTTGGTCCCCCTATATTTATCAATAAAACAGGGCGGTGCATGAATTGTGCGACGCTCGGGGAATACACTGAAAACTGGAGTGTGTCGTGAAAAAACGTGTCTGGTGAAAATACTCCATGAGGGGCCGTGTGTCCCCGTCAGCTCTCCCCTCATGTGGCATCAAGGGTGCCCTGACTATGTGACACAGCTTACGAATCACCTGTTTGTAGCTGTTCTGTTTGTGCGTGTATGTGTGCATATGTAACATGAGTTCTCTACTGTTCTACCGCCACTGCAGAATGGGAGCCACCTGAGCCAGAGGGGTTTTACCAACTGACCGGCTATGAACGAGCGCCTCTGTGTGTTGGGGAAGAGAAGGGCACTGTGGTGTATTGTATAGACACAGGTACTACATCTGTACTGACACTGACACAGGCAGAGTTGCAACCAAGTCACTAAAACTGGGACTCATTCAGGAGTAAAGACTCACTAAAACTGGGACTCATTCAGGAGTAAAGACTTGAGTTGAGTCATTTAGGAGTAAAGACTCAAGTCGAGTCACTGGATTTGTCAAGTCAAGTCAAATTAAACATAATACAACTACCGGTTCAAAATTACAGATAAACAGTTAATATAAAATACAAGATCTACATCCTAGTTTGTGTGTGCTCGAGTGTAGGTTTGGTTTCAGAATGAGGTGGGAAATGCTTTTAGAGTCCGCGGTTTGGGCGAAGGGGGGGGGGGGGGCGGCTGGTGCGTGTAGTTTTCGAGTAGTTGGCGTGTTGTTCTCTCAACATTAAATAAAATGTGTGTTACTGTGCATGTATAAAAACACACACACACACGCACACAAAAACGAGCTAACATCAACAGTAATTTTCTGACATTTCAGGTTCAGCTCCAACGTAGTTTACTGTGAGACACTGGGTTAACTGGTGCGGTCCTGTACTGTTGTGGCCTCTGGATGAATATTAAAAATTAAATAAATAAATAACAAAACAAAACACGGCAGACTAGGCAGGTATGCATTATGCACACGCACCTGTACACATGTTCAATGTTAATTTTAAGTGTGCCGCTTTCCATAGTGTTGAAAGTACAGTTTAACACTACCACTCACCACTCCCCACCTCATATCTTAGGTGGTTTTCTGGTACCACCTATTTGTGCAGATCTGCGCAGAATCTGACTATCCATTGAATTCCCAGTATCGGTGCAGACAATGCACCACCATAGCTGGAGTCCGGCTCTCTGACGTTATGACAACAGAGCTGTGCTATAGGCTAGAAAAGCGTTTCCTTACCAACAGTCTGGCCAATCACTGCGGGAGCCGTTCTGTTTATGCCATAAGATGACTGCGTGCACAGAAGGGGAGGTTCAGTTTTTGTCTTTTGACTCGAATCGAGTCACGTATTTTGGGCACGAGTATTTTTGAGTCGAGTCTTTTCTTTCAGGGAGTTGAGTCAATTCGTCAATCCCCCACCCCCCCTAAACAATATATACCCCCCCCCACAAAAAAGAACAATATATATGTATTTTTAATTATTATAAAAAGTGTTTTCCCTAAAAAATTTCACGGGGGGGGGGGTGTTGACAAATTTCGACTGGAGAGATGGTGTGAGGGAGGCGGGGCAGGTGTGCACGGGGGGTGAGTCGAGTGCACACAGTTTATTCAGTGAAACTGTCCTGACTGCCGTCTGACTGCTGCTCTCATGAAAAGACCGAAGCCATCGGGGGCACAATATAGAAAGAAAAAAGACAGACGTTTTTTATGGACATTTTTAAAGCATCTGTCTGTCTCTTGTTTTAACTATTTGAAATGTAGCGCGCTAAAGTCACACTACACGATTTCTACAATCCGAGCCGATTTTGTGAACAGTGCGCAGCTCATACTTAATGACTATTTAGCACCAAATTTGTGTCTTTTGCGCCGTGATGGAGCACACACACCCGAGCGCTTCAGTACAGGGACACACACACTTCACCTGGGGTCACACTACACGATTTTAAGCCCGATTTGGCCCTCACAACAGATCGGCACTGATCGTCACGACAGGCAGCCTGGTCGGGGCGCTTCCCGCTGCCGATGGTCGTGTAGTGAGAGACGGGCTGATGCATCGCTGGCCTCCGATCCGATTGTAAGCTTGTTAAAATACCAATGGTTGTTTCAGGCACGTTATTTTAATATACTATACGCTTTTTTGTGTTTATCTCCACAGACGAACACAAACAGCAGCAGCGGCTTGTGGTCGTGTTTTTTTCGGCAGTTTTGCACAGATCTGCAGAAATCCACTGACACCATTTGCGGAGCAGCGCAGATCTGCGCTACACAGACGTGACCTGTACATGTCCATGTCTGTGTTTGTTGACCTTTTTTGACGCTTCTCGCGTGTTTGTGCGAGATGTGGGGAGGTTGGAGGCTGTGATGCATCAGCCCGTATCTCACTACACGACCATCGGTGGCGGGACGCACTCGACCAGGCTGCTTGTCCTGACGATCAGTGCTGATTTGTCGTGAGGGCCAAATTGGGCTCAAATCGGGCTTTAAATCATGTAGTGTGACCCCAGCATGAGCTACCTAACTAGCTAAACCTGAACTAGAGTAGCAGTAAAGACATAGCATGTGCTGATGCATCGCTGGCCTCCGATCCGATCGTAAGCTGGTCGGAGCCGCTACGATTTTATTTAAAAGCACACATAATGCAATTTTGTTGTCTTTTTTTAGTGTATTTTTGTTTGCCCACCTTATGCACCTGCTGTTAAATATTTGATTGCACATTAGTAAATATTTTGTTTTTATGTTGTCTTTATTTATTTATTTATAATTTTTTAGCTGCACACAATATTTTGACTCCTTTTTTAAAATGATTTTTAGAGATCTGGCCTAGGGTGCCAGATTGGCCAGAAACGCCCCTGCTCTTAATAACACCATTGCCTCCACCGCAGCGATGAAGAGCGCCTGTTTCACCGGCTCCCGTGTGGGGGGTAGTCGCGGCCCGGTGAAGGACGCCTGTGCGAGCGCGACGGCGAGAGACGACTCCTTGGTGTTCGAGTCCCGGTTCGAGACCGGGAACCTGCAGAAGGCTGTCAGGGTGTAAGATCTCCTTCACAAGCTGTCTCTCGCTATTAGTGTTGCAGCTGATGGCGATACGCATCAGCAATGCACAGTTAGAGAAATTACCGGAGTAACGAAACTGTTTGTATTGTTTTTCCATTTTTGTCTAATCAGAGGCCTCCACGACTACGAGCTCACGTTGCGGGCTGACCTGTACACCACCCGGCACACGCAGTGGTACTACTTCCGGGTCCAGAACATGAAGGCGGGCGTCACGTACCGCTTCACCATCGTGAACCTGATGAAGTCTAGCAGCCTGTATGGCGCCGGCATGAAGCCCCTGCTGTACTCGGAGCGGGATGCCGAGATGCGGGGTGTGGGCTGGAGGCGGGTGGGCGGCGACATCCGGTACTACCGGAACCAGCAGGAGCAGGAGGGCCGTAGCCTGTACTCACTCACCTGGACCTGCCAGTTCCCCCACCCGGGCGACACCTGCTACCTAGCACACTGCTACCCCTACACCTACTCCGACCTGCAGCGCTACCTGGCCCGGTTGGCCCAGGACCCGATCCGCTCGCAGCACTGCCGGTTCCGGGTGCTGTGCCGCAGCCTGGCCGGCAACGCGGTCTACGTGCTCACAATCACCTCGCCCTCACCCAGCCCCGCCGCCGCCGCCGCCAAGAGGGCGGTGGTGGTGACAGCCAGGGTGCACCCGGGGGAGACGAACGGCTCCTGGATAATGAGGGGCTTCCTGGACTTCCTCCTGGGTGACTCGGCGGATGCCCGCCTCCTGCGGGACACCTTCGTGTTCAAGGTGGTGCCCATGGTGAACCCGGATGGCGTGATTGTGGGCAACTACCGCTGCTCGCTGGCCGGCCGGGACCTCAACCGGAACTACAGCACCCTCCTGAGGGAGTCCTTCCCCTGCGTGTGGCACACCCGCAACATGGTGAAGAAGTGAGCTGCTCAATTAGGGTCCGGTGTGGGTCCGGGGTACCACTAGGATCAGAGTCCCCAGCACAGTTAGGCTTTCCCCGAGGATAGGGTCGCTCTGATATATTTGGGCCTAGCTTCAACATTTTGTGTTGGTTGGAGTTGGGGTTCGAGCTCTTGTTAGAGTTTCTAATAGGAGAAGTATCTTCCTACCTCAATCCTCCTACGAAGAAAAAATGAAACCCACCCACATTTACCATCTTAAACTCAGTGTCTTAACCTTACCAACACTCTCTCTGAGCCAACACCTTAACCTGTACTAGCCCTGACCCAGCAGAGAACGTGAGAAACCTCCTCACTTGACTCAGATGTTCATCCAGGTGCTCAACGTGACGTAGTACAACAGTCCTAACTGGTTGCTTTCCCTTGGTCTCTCCCAGGCTGGTGGCCGAAAGAGACGTCATCCTGTACTGTGACTTCCACGGACACAGCCGGAAGAACAACGTCTTCATGTACGGCTGCGACAACAAGAGCGATCCGGCCCTGCGTCTCCGCGAGCGTGTCTTCCCACTGATGATGAGCAAGAACGCGGCCGACAAGGCAAGAGCTGTGTGCAATCAGGGTCTCGTTGAACTGCTGTCGTGCATTTTCACACAGGAATGATCATCTAGGTCAGAGTCCTGGCAGGATAGGATCTCAAGACTGTTGTGTCGTGTTGTGATTCTCTTTGAGTCTCTCTTTGAATTACATCTCTCCCTTTTTCCTTGTGACGTCAGTTCTCCTTCAAGAGCTGCAAGTTCAGAGTGCAGAAGGGCAAGGAAGGCACGGGCCGCGTGGTGATGTGGAGGATGGGCATCACCAACAGCTACACCATGGAGTCCACGTTTGGGGGCTCCACTCTGGGTGAGCAGCACGGCTTTCTGTTGGGGGAACAGGAATTTAAGAAGATCTATATGTTTGGAATTCAACTTAGACTCTCAGACTGATCCGTATGTCCACCTTAAACCAAGTGATTTACACAGTTGTAATGACTTGAATCAGTGACTCGACTCAAGTCACACTCGAGTCCCTGTAAAAAGACTTGACTAGAGTCAGTGCTCAAATTGTGACTCGACTCAAGTCAAAACACAAGTCTCCATCTGACTTGAGTCATTGTCTTCATGTAAAAATAAATTAAAACTACAGGCAGTCATCTTGTCATGTAAACAGAACGGCTTCTACAGTGATTGGCAAGACCTTTGTTTAGGAAATGCTCTTCCAGCCTATAGCACAGCTCCGTGGCCATAAGGTCAGCAAACACAATCCTGTTGCACAGAATCTGCACAGATACTGTGAATTCATTGGTTAAATGGTGAGATTCTGCACAGATTTGTGCAGATCTACAGAATTCGGCGGTACCAGAAAGCGATCTAATATGGTGGGGAGCGTGTAAGGTAGTGTTCAACTGTACATTCAACAATATGGAGAGCCGCACGCTAAAACATAATATGAACATTGAACAGTGTGTGCGTGTGTGTGTGCACTCTGCCTAATCTCCCATTTTTATCATTTTAATTTTTTTTAATATTCAGAGGTCACAACAGTACAGGACCGAATCAGTTAATCCTTTATCTCACAGTAAATTACATTGGAGCTGAATCCAAAATGTCAGAAAATTCAGGTTAGATTACAAACACACCTACTGATACACACAGTAACACACACACATTTTATATAATGTTGAGAGAACGTTAGTCCCTCCCACAAATAGTTGCTCAGCTCCAGAGGTGCAGTGGACGCCCCTCCCCCCCGATATGAATGCTGACAAGCTTTCTGCTCCGCTCGACAACAATGCGCCTCTCATAACTACTCGAGATTCGAAGTGACTCGACTCCACTTGACAAATTCAGTGACTCGACTCGAGTCCTGGTTTTAGAGACTTGGTTTCAACTCTGTATTTACATTTGTCTATTAAAATCAAAGTTTTCTGCCCACCTTCACCGGTAGCAATTCACAAGCCTGATCTGTGAGGACGCTGGTGTTTCTGACGGAGGTGTCTTGCTTCATCCAGTTCTTAGTTTGTGATTTAAGGATTCAGATTAACGTGCAGGTTTTGGTTTCGATGTAAGAAAACTACTTCTCATGCTGTTTATTTTCTCTTTGAAGATTAATTTGATCTTTGTTGTGTGTTTTTGTTTTGTTTAAGGTGGCAGAAAGGGAACCCATTTTACCACCCAGGACCTACAATCCTTGGGTTATTATTTCTGTGACACCCTTTTAGACTACTGTGACCCAGACCAGGCTAAGGTGAGAAACAAAATGAAAACAATTTAGCTTCTCTTTATTACACTGAACTTTAGGGTGAGTTTTTCAATCTCCAACTTCAGTTTCAATAAAACTCTCTCGGAAAACATTAGCTGCTGTTTCTGTGTATGTGTGTAATACCTGGCAAGGGGCAGAAGGGTAGAACCCAAGTGCAGAGAGACACAGTGGCCGTACAGGCGTGGGTCGAGGGCCAGCAAACGGAATCCGCAAGGCAATCTAGGGCAATCCAAGAGCTGACGGTCAAAAGGAGGCAAACGAGGTCACAAAACAGTAGCAATACAAAAAGGTGCTGAGGAGTGTTAATTGCATGATTGCTCGTTGTGCTGGGGTAATGTAAGTGTCAGGGTCAATATTCTGGAGATGATGACCTCTTGTGGGGAATGGGAAGTGTTGCGCTCAGATGTAACATTACCACCCCCCTCCACTGGAGGCTCCCGACACCACTGGGGGTCGGCGGCACGGACGTCCATGAGGACGAGGAGCAGGAGCAGCCGGGTGGTCACTGTGGAAGTTCGAAAAAAGGGAAGGGTCAAGAATGTCAGATGCTGGAACCTATAATTTATCCTCCGGGCCGTAGCCTTCCCAGTCTACAAGCTACTGGAGGCGACCCCGTAGACACCAGGACCGAAGGAGAAACCGAACCGCATAGACAGGACCATCTTCAAGTTCGATGCGAGAAGGAGGAGGAGAATCCAGTTCTTCAGCAATAGCACAGTATACTTTTCTGAAAGGTTTATGGTTGTCATTGAGTCATTAGAGCGGTAGATGTTCAAACAGCCGTACAGAGACAGACGAGACGGTTTATATCCATAGGAAACTCTTTAGTTACCGCCCACGCTGCTCAATAATCGGATCAACAAATTATATCAGCGGAGCCGGATCGTGATCTGCTTCGTACAACGGTTTTTCATGATCCGGATCCAGTGAGCCCGGATGCAATCCTGTTTTCTGATCCTGTTAGTACAACCGGCCCCTGGCGCTGAACTGCACGTTGAATACATGTGGGCAGCTTGCCAAACCTCCTCACTGCGACAATACCATTCGTCAACCGCTGGAACATCCGTACGATCGTCCATGCCAGGAAACAAGGGGGGTTGATAACCAAGCACACATTGGAAGGGCATGAGACCTGTAGAAGAGTGAATGAGAGAGTTTTGTGTGTACTCGCCCAGGGAAGAAACCTGCTCCATTCAGTTAGGTGACAGCTGCAGTAGGTGCGGAGGAAACGTCCGATCTCCTGGTTGAAGCGCTCCGTTTGTCCATTGGTTTGTGTGTGGTAACCTGATGAGAGACTGACATTGACATTAATTAATCGGAAGAAAGCAGACCACCCCTGAGAAATGAACTGGGGACCACGGTCCGAGACAATGTCTTCAGGCAACCCATAAAACCAAAAGACCTGGGAGAAAAGACATTCAGTGGTAGCAAGAGCAGTGGGGAGCCCCTTGAGGGTGAGTCGACAAGCCTTTGAAAACCTGTCCACAGCCAAGAGGATGGTGGTGTAACCACTTGAGTTGTGGAGATCAGTGAGGAATTCGATTGCCATGTGGGACCAGGGTCTGTGTGGAATGGGGAGAGGTTCCAGAAGGCCGGCTGGGAGTTGACATGATGACTTGGCTTGGGCACATGAGGGGCATGCAGCAACAAAACGCGTGACATCCTGAGGTATGAAGGCCACCAGAACGTTTGTCGAACGAGGGTGAGAGTGCGACGGACACCGGGATGTCCCAAGGTGGTGGAGGAATGGAGCCAGTGAAGAATGTGGTGACGTACAGAAGAGGGGACATATTGATGGGAAGCAGGACACATGCATGGAGTGGGTTGCTGTATGTGGTCCATTATGTCCCATCAGATGGGAGCTACAATGCAGGATGGAGGTAAAATGGGATCTGTGGAGCCAGGGATAGAGTGCGAATCATATAGTCGGAAGAGAGAATACAGTGAGGGAAAAAAGTATTTGATCCCCTGCTGATTTTGTACGTTTGCCCACTGACAAAGAAATGATCAGTCTATAATTTTAATTGTAATGGTAGGTGTATTTTAACAGTGAGAGACAGAATAACAAAAAATCCAGAAAAACGCATTTCAAAAAAGTTATAAATTGATTTGCATGTTAATGAGGGAAATAAGTATTTGATCCTCTATCAATCAGCAAGATTTCTGGCTCCCAGGTGTCTTTTATACAGGTAACGAGCTGAGATTAGGAGCACCCTCTTAAAGGGAGTGCTCCTAATCTCAGCTCGTTACCTGTATAAAAGACACCTGTCCATAGAAGCAATCAATCAATCAGATTCCAAACTCTCCACCATGGCCAAGACCAAAGAGCTGTCCAAGGATGTCAGGGACAAGATTGTAGACCTACACAAGGCTGGAATGGGCTTCAAGACCATCGCCAAGCAGCTTGGTGAGAAGGTGACAACAGTTGGAAATGGAAGAAACACAAAATACCTGTCAGTCTCCCTTGGTCTGGGGCTCCATGCAAGATCTCACCTCGTGGAGTTTCAATGATGATGAGAACGGTGATGAATCAGCCCAGAACTACATGGGAGGATCTTGTTAATGATCTCAAGGCAGCTGGGACCATAATCGCCAAGAAAACAATTGGTAACACACTACGCCGTGAAGGACTGAAAACCTGCAGCGCCCGCAAGGTCCCCCTGCTCAAGAAAGCACATGTACAGGCCCGTCTGAAGTTTGCCAATGAACATCTGAATGATTCAGAGGAGAACTGGGTAAAAGTGTTGTGGTCAGATGAGACCAAAATTGAGCTCTTTGGCATCAACTCAAATCCTCCTCAATGGAGGAGGAGGAATGACCCCAAGAACACCATCCCCACTGTAAAACATGGAGATGCTTTGGGGGTGTTTCTCTGCTAAGGGGACAGGACAACTGCACTGCATCAAAGGGACGATGGACGGGGCCATGTACCGTCAAATCTTGGGTGAGAACCTCCTTCCCTCAGCCAGGGCATTGAAAATGGGTCGTGGATGGGTATTCCAGCATGACAATGACCCAAAACACACAGCCAAGGCAACAAAGGAGTGGCTCAAGAAGAAGCACATTAAGGTCCTGGAGTGGCCTAGCCAGTCTCCAGACCTTAATCCCATAGAAAATCTGTGGAGGGAGCTGAAGGTTCGAGTTGCCAAACGTCAGCCTCGAAACCTTAATGACTTGGAGAGGATCTGCAAAGAGGAGTGGGACAAAATCCCTCCTGAGATGTGTGCAAACCTGGTGGCCAGCTACAAGAAACGTCTGACCTCATGGGTTTTGCCACCAAGTACTAAGTCGAAGGGGTCAAATACTTATTTCACTCATTAACATGCAAATCAATTTATAACTTTTTTGAAATGTGTTTTTCTGGATTTTTTTGTTGTTATTCTGTCTCTCACTGTTAAAATACACCTACCATTAAAATTATAGACTGATCATTTCTTTGTCAGTGGGCAAACGTACGAAATCAGCAGGGGATCAAATACTTTTTTCCCTCACTGTACGCCTTGATATTCTTTGAGCCTGGATGATAGGTGAGCATGAAGAGGAAGCGTGTGAAAAACCAAAGCCCAGCATGCCTGACGGGGCTTTAATCACTTTGTGGAACGAATGTACTCGAGGTTGCGGTGGTCAGTGAAAACCAGGAAACGATGCTGGGAACCCTCCAACTAATGCGTCCATTGCTCAAAGGCAAGTTTAATGGCATGAAGCTCCCGGTTGCCAATGTCATAGTTAAGTTCTGCAGGAGAGAGTTTTCTAGAGAAGAAGGTGCAGGGGTGGAGTTTATGTGGAGAGCAATGATGTTGTGATTACACGGCCCCTACGCTGCTTTCAGATGCGTCAACTTCCACTACAAAGAGGATATTGGGATCCGGATGCTTTAAGATGTGTGCGGTAGTAAAGAGTGCTTTGAGTCGGACAAAGGCAGCAGTAGCCGCTGCTGTCCAGGTCAGAGTGCGAGTGGATCCCTTGAGCAACGATGTTAAGGGAAAAGCCACAGAACTGAAGTCTGATAAAGCGCCTGTAGAAATTGGCAAACCCCAGGAATCTTTGTAATTCCTTGACAGTCCATGGTTGTGGCCAATTTGCGACAGCTCCTACTTTATCCTGGTCCATATGGACACCATCAGCGTCGAGGATGTACCCCCTGGGTACCAATACACTGGCGGTGGAACGTGCACTTCTCTGCCTTCACATACAGCTCGTTCTGCCATAAGCACTGTAGAACCTGGCGGACCTGGGCGATGTGTTCAGAAATAAATCAAGATGTCGTCAATGTAAACAATGACGAAATGATGTAAGAAACTTCTCATTACTTCATTGACGAATGCCTTCAAGACTGAGATGGCATTGACAAGACCAAAGGGCATGACCAAATATTCAAATGATGATGATGACCTCTGGTGGCGAACAGGGGAATTGTGGCGCGCAGATGTAACTGTGTGTGTGTGTGTGTGTCTCTGTTCTGTCTGTGTCTGTCTGTGTCTGTGTCTGTGTGTCCTCTACTGTCCTGTCCTGTGGTGCAGTCCAACCTGTGTCTGAGGGAACTGTGCGAGATCCTGCAGCAGGAAATCCGAAAGAAGATGGAGAATCTGGGTAGGAGGGCGGAGTCCGACGGCATGCTGAGCGATGTCTTCGTGTCAGACATGGAGTCCAGGTAAACCACGTCTGACTGTTAAGTTAGTGGTTCGTCATGCCTCCCTCCTACTCTATTGTTTATTATTTTAAGGGCTTTGGCTAGCAATAGTTACACATGTACCAGCAGCAAAAGTCCCTTAGTTTCAAGTGGTGGGGTCTCAGTGTTATGGTTGTAGTGGATATAGACGGAATCAGGTTTGCTGGAGAAGTCCCTGTTGTCCAGGAAATGACTGAAATCAATCCCGGCGTGTTATTTTATTGTTATTTTTCTATTTGTGCACTCAGTCTAAGGGAAACGCACTCTGGATGGTAAGTGTGTTTGAGAATTTATTTGAGTTTTTTAATTTGTTTGTCAGTTTGCATGAGGATTCATATACTTGCAGTGGATTCTTCTTTTTCTTTTCTTTCTTGGCAGCATATCCTAAACTGAGAATCAGCTGTCTGTGTTTAAGTATTGCTCGTCCTCTTCTGCTTGACAAATCAAAACAAGGACATCTGTATGTCCACCCTGAGAAACTCTGAATGGCTTGTTCTGTTGACCCTATTTTTCAAAGCACCAGCGGCTCAAACAGCACGGAGTCGGACGGCCTGCCTGTCCATCTGCTGAGCCTGGCACACAAGGTACTTGGATATTAGTTGCGTAATTGAACCCTTAATTGAACAAATAATTACCTACATTTTAATTATTTAAAACAGTAGGGGTTTTAAAGTTTAGAATTGTATAAATAACTTATTAAAGAACTACCATCTTGTAATACACAATTTAAAAAGTCAAATCTAAGAAGATTGTTACTTCAATTAAGGTAACTGGGAGCTTGGTTGGAACAAAAACCAGCAGGGTAGAAGCATATTGATGTTAAAATAATACATATTTAATCTGGTAATAGTTAAGACTTTCCTGTTGCTCTTCCACTGCAGTTTGCACAGAAAAAGAAACATCTGAGGACAAGAAAGGAAAGAAACAACATGCGTCAGGGACGAGCCCCAGGCCGAGAGCAGAAAACGCCCAGCGAGAACCACAGCCACCCGGTGAGAGAGAGGCTTTGTTTCAGATTAAGATCAGGACTTTTATTTTATCCCACTTTTGAATATCCGAAGCACAGTTCACATATCTGTTATAAACTCATGTGTCTGCAGTTCATCCTATTAAGTGCAGGACACTTGCATTACTTAACTACCTAATGCAAAATAATCTTGACCAGTTTCTTGGCACCCTGTGTAAATCGCAGGACTTCACAGCGCTGCTCAGTGAGGGAGGGATGAAGGGGGGGGCGACTCCTGGCACCGAGAAGAAGCCCGACAAGGTAAGATCACGTTGTTAGTGGCACATAAAGACACCACAGCAGACTGAAGCACTCGTTCACCCGGGTCTATGCCTGGGCCTCCTGTGTCCTAATATGATAGAGGCTGAAAAATCTCAGCATGGGAAATGTGTTCATACTGAAGGTGAGGCCCCATGTCAGGTTGGCTGTATCCCACTGAGTCTGTTCTTATGATGTCATCCCATCTTGGAGGTGCTGGCCAATCACAGGGAGCGAGGCCGGAACGGGCCGGCCTGGATCCCACACCCAGCCACTGGGATCACGGTGATCGGGGAAGGCAGTCTCTGGGACCCCCGGCAGCGCAGTAAGGTATAACAGCAGCTTCTGTGTGGTAACGAAGGGAACTGATATTACGATCCTTTCATTTGTGGAGCCGTGGTCAAGCCATGAGACTCGATATTTCTAAACAGACAGGCAATCCTCGTTGTCGGTGGTCCTTGTTATTCTTCATCATATAATACGTTTGCTCAGGTTGTTCACTTTCCCTCATCGATGCATGTAGTTCTCTGAGTGCTGAAGACGGCTGCTGGACTGTAGGGGTAGTGTCTTTGTAGTGATTTCTCCAACCTATTGGGCCCTGCTGGCTGGTAACTGTCCAAACTGTCCCTGTGGTCTAGAACGTGTATCTGGAGGCCATGACCGCCGCATATCTGCGCAGCGGAGCCGTGTTAAATGCAGCCCGGCGCTCTCTGACAGGTACGCATGGCTACAGTCTTCTGCTTGCTGGACATTTTAGTTGCCTGTTTCCAGTTCACAGGCAGCAGCTCCTGATCTGTGCTCTGGATTTTTATTCGCACTGTTGTGAACTGTTTTCACCATTATCACTGACAACCGTCCACCAGTTCTCTTGAATCTACCAGTCTTCACGCACTTTCCTGATTGGCCAGTGGGCAGGGTAGCGGTTGGGAGCTTTGACTTATTGTAACACGGCACCACAAGAGAGAAGTGTAGGGAATTGAATATCAGTGAAGTCTGGCCAGGGTGGGGTTTCAGGGACAGACACATTGAATTGACACTGATATCAGTGTAAGTCGCCCTGGATAAGAGCGTCTGCTAAATGACAAATAATGTAATGTAATAATGTAATGATATCTTGTGTAGTGTTATTGTAGATTAAAACTAAGAATGAAAGCCTTTCTAACTGCACTTTACTGACCTGTAGATGTACCGCACCTGAAATACTCCCATGTGAAGACTAGCGCTGATGTACAGAATACTGTCAAACTCTCATCCGCTGCAGAGAGTGGTTTGTACACTGTCTCGCCTCCCTCTCTTTCCTTCTCCAGGTGACTGGGAAGTCATGGTGCCTTCACTCAAATGTCTGTGTGCTTGCTTGTGTGTTTTAGAAAATGATTAAACCATCAATAAGTATAAAAAGATCTCCTTCTTCAGAAAAACGCAATCAAATAATTAAATAAACAGATAATTTGATTGCGCAGCGCTGATCTCAATTCAAAGGAGTTTTTGAACGGCCTCTTCCAGTCTGTCCTTCTGTGTGTGTTGCATGTTGCATGTTGCGTGTTGTATTCTTCGTGGCCTTTGTGGTGGAACGCTTCTCCTCCTTTTCTGCTCACTTATCCGCAGACTATGAATGGTCCAGCAACCTGTGCAGCCGCCACGGCCACCGGTCGGTGACATCACACCGGCCCCCGCTGACCCCACAGCGCCGGCCCCTCGCCATCACCTCCATTCGGCAGCACTGTTCCCTGGAGCCCCCCAGGAAGGGCGGGGAGAGACTCACCCCTCTCAGACAGCAGCCCCTGCCCTTCGACTGGGCGCCGGAAACAGGGGGCATGAGGCCGTTCACCCCAGCGCAGCCGGCTGCCCGAAGAGGTGAGACCCCTGCCACCCCCCCGACTATCAGCTCCTTCATGTCAAACCCCCCACAGAGAGCTGATATATATGTGCAAAACTGCAGATCTACATTTTAACTGGTGCACAACTTGCGCACAGCTCTGATGGCAACGTGTGTTTGTGTGTTGGTTTCTCCTCAGGAAGGACAGCTTCAGCCCACACGCTGCTGAGCTCCGTACACTGGTAATCCCAGCAACTACACAACAGTAATACTGATAAAAAACAATACTCTGTGAAGATTAGATAGTGAGAGATGTTTCTGTTACTGTTAGATGCCCTATCTAATAGCACAATGATCCTCTGTTTTATTGTTGTGTGGATAACTTACATTTCTCACACTCAAACTCCAAGCTGGAGGCCACTGACCCTTCCTGCCCTATTTGAGATGTCTTGAAACGGAGTTAGTTTGTTAGATGTGTAATTCAGTTTAAGATTTCTCAAGTTGTATTTCGAGATCTCTAAATGACACTTAAACTGGCCATAGTGGGTTTCTTTTCTTTCTCTGATGCAAGATAAATAAATGTAACAAATAATGTCTGAAATTGACCAGGTCTCCCACTGCAGTGAGCAGTCAGGTCATGCTAAGCAAGGTGATGCCAGAGCTGCCAGTATCTAGGGGACAGTATTCCTCAGGAACGCCTGCCCCCGTCCAACGGTCCGCTCAGGAATCCCCCGGTCAGCCTGCTACAGTTTCTGGGCAGGACTTCAGCCACGACATGGCCACCTCCAGCTCCGACACCATGGACACCAGCAGAAAGAGGCAGGAAAGAGACGGTGTGGCAGGTAACTCTTACTTTCCCCTTAAAACAACAACAAATGCACCGAGATAAAAGCCTCTGTCTGGTCAGCTTCATTCAGCTTTAGCCGTGTTTTGGCACCTTGGACTAGAGCAGGTAGTCGAATCAAGAACAAATAAACAGCTGGACATCTGTGCTGCCTTGTCTTCAGGAGCTGTTTCTCTGGATGAACTCGGAACTGACAGAAGGTCTTCGAAGCCTGACAGCGTGGTGAACCCACCTGTGATGGACTTGACCTCATTCTTGCCCGATTTAAAGAAGTCGAGTACCAAGCTGTTGGAGAAGAGGTGAGGCATCAGGAAGCAATTCAATTGACTGGTCTTTCTCATGAGTAAACTTTTTACCAACTTTAAAGAACCAGACCGTCAATGTGGGCTCTGATTTCTTAAGAAAACCTGAGTTATCGTTCACCACCAGGACTAAATTAATAGAATAAAATGCAGATGAATATATTAATTATTCTGTCATGTGATCCTGGTGCTGTAATTGATGCAGGTGTTGATCGATGTGCTGAATCCCTTCCTATAGGGTCTCCAGATCCCCATCCGAGGTCGCAGATGACATCACGCTCCTGATGAGCCCCCTCACCCGAGCAGCAGCGCCGCCCCCTCAGCAGCCCGGGCGCTCGGACCTGCGCAGGGAACGTCTGCAGAGACTGCAGAAGCTGAACTTGGCCAAGGCGGGGACGAGGGGAGGGACTGAGAAACGGGCAGAGCTGAGCGGGGGGTGGCGGGCGGAGGAAGCCAAGGAACAGGCAGGGGGTGTGGCCGGGTCTGCGGGGGGGGACCTCAGTGACTCCGGGGCAGCGCCGGCCGGGACATGACCACCGGGACCCGTCCCAGCATGTCTCGATCAAGCAAATCCCATAGAACAGGACCAGGAGAATCTCGGAACCAAAGTCCAGAGACACGAGATGTAGACTCTGTAGATTATGCATCCTAAGATGAGTAGGGAACGTTTACTCTACACAAGTACTGTCTGTTTGGTGTTTAAATATGCACATACATTATTTGAATTAAATTAAATACACCACCCCATCAGTATATCGCTGATTTGGATATTTATCACCGTTGTGTTTGCCCTACTCTACTGTATACAGTGATGACACGTTCTCATCTGTAAAGCAATAGTGCATCATTTAAAAACAGTTACTCTGCACTGTATTAGCCTCTGATTTATTTGTTTCTAGATGTATTGCTGGCCTTGTTAAAATTTTTAAGGCCTGCACTAAAACTAAAGTCAATGTACAGTATGTGTGATTTTTTTGCCTTTTTTCAGCATGTCTTGCTTTATCGTGGCCCTCAATATACTGTATATCATGTTTTTTTATTTGACCCTGACATCTTCGATATAAAGAGGAGGTGGTGTAGATGCATATAAATATATAAATATTGATCCACTGCTGGGTGAAGGTCTCACCAAGATGTTTCCACTATATTTTGTTTAATGCCTGGAGTTTATACTCTATCACTGTTACATTATATTCTCATCAAGAACAATATTATGATAAGACTGAAATGAAGAGGGGGATTAAAACAACTGAACCTTGTTTTAAGCGCCTATGTTTTGATTTTTTGGTTTAAAAATATTGTAAACACTTCTGGGTATAACAGCAATGCTTTCAACCTTCTTCCAATGTGGGCTGTCTGTGTTGGGGGGGCACCATCAGAAATCAATTAGGGGTTCAATCATTAGCTTCATTGAACTTGTTTTACTCTATTTCATTCAATTTGCTGTAATCCTTTACAGTAGTCATTGAGTATTTTGCATAATTCTGCTTAAGATAATAAAAACACGCACAAAGCTAAACGTTACCTGTAATCGGTGCTTCACACAATTTTCTTAAATGAAGGCAAACAAAAAAAACAACAACAACAATGATGATTGAAAACAAGCACCACTATCCCCCCACGACCCTGGACGCTTCTACAGCGCTCAGGTGAATCTCAGGGTCCAGGTCTCTGATTGCAGTCACAACGGCTCCCCCGCCGGACGATTCTGCGCATCTATATGGCGTCTCCCCTGTCACATGGTCCCCGGGCCGGCCTCGCACCACGTGACGCGAGACCCAGCGCAAAGCCCGGGCAGGTCATGTGACCGCCGCCTGGTTCCCGCAGCCCTCGGAGGAGAGTGTCGTTTCCCATAATGGCGGACACGTGTGGTCAGATAGCGCTGGGCTCGGGGCTCACGGTGCTCTCCCACCCGCTCATGTACATCAAGGTGCTGGTGCAGGTAAGAGGCGAGCAGTGACGCGTTGTTTTTGATTTATATATTTATATCATTGCACTGCTGCGCTACAGCACAGGCTGTCCTCTGCTGTCAGGGCACAATCATTCACTTTTCCGCAGCATCAGATAAGAGCAAAATGTCTCCTGTTTGAACCCCGCGGTGTCTCTGCTACAGTTTCGCTCGTTTGTCTTTGAGGTGGGTGTGCAGGGTCAGTGACGTCATAATGCCAGTTCAGAGGACACGGTTGTGTGCCTGACGCGGGGCGCAGGCCGTGAGCCCGAAATGAGGGTTTTAATAAATTAAATCGGCAATGGCACAGCTGTAATCATCCCTGAGCTGCCCTGCTGTGGAGGCGACACGCATGCGAATGAAATGCTGTCCTCAGACCCGTGGACAGACCCTGGCAGGCGGCTGTGGCCCGTTTCACAAGCCTTACGGTCCTCCCGGTGTTTGTTCACTGAGGTCAACACAGTGCATTATTGATTGGAAATGAATAAATGATTTATATGTGTTCAGTAACCTTGACATGCGTCAATGACTGCTGTTTAAAAAAAAAAAAAAATGGGGGGGACATCCTCATTAGTGAAAGTAGCTGTAGTGTATCTGACATTTGTGAAAGGAAACTAAAGAGAGGAAAACTGCCAAATGAATTCTTCGTTGTTGTTCTTTCAGACACCATTTGGCAGAAGAGAGGCTTATGTCCTATAGCAAGTTTTCTGATCCATAACAGAAGGGGGATCATTCATAATTGATTTAGTAATCAAGACCTGTCTGTATTGTGTGTGTGCTTTAAATTATTCCCCATAGCTGTGTCACTTGTGCTGAGACGCAGTTTAAGCTATGCTGTCATGTCTGATATCTGTTCCCATTTTGATTTAAAAGTGGATCATGCTTTTCTGATGCAGGGAAGTATCTCATTCAGAATTAGTCTGGGCTTACTTTATGAATTACCTGGTTGGGAAAACAGACAATAATATCGGCAGTGAGAGCAACAGTTGATCAAAGGCTCCTCTCTCAGACATGACCTGTGGCTTAGTTCCTGGCCACACCCTCATCCTCCACATTTCACCCCACTGCGGTCTGATAGACAGCTTTCCTTTCTGCTGAAACCTCGCTGCTTCTCTCTTTCCAGATTTGAACACAATGTGTATCCAAGTCTCTGAAAATAAAAGCTTTTTTTCCCCTCAAATAAGAGTATTCATTGACTTTTTATACCCTTTCAGATATTCTGCTGTGATTTTTTCCCTAGGGTCCTGTGTAGATCTTGTTTTGAGAGATTGTGTGTGTTGTTAAAGATGTTAGATCGTTCTGTTTATGTATTTATTATTTGTTGAAGTGTGGATGGGAAACTGGAACCGAAGCTCATATTTCACCAGTGACTTATGGCATTCCCATTGACGTTTACCATCAATAACACTGCAATCGATGCGTAAGATTGCAGAGCTCGCTATTGCGATAATGGAAGTCTTAATGATTGACACTTTGACCGATGCTTTGAACAATGTTCCCTTTCAGGTCGGGCATGAACCTCTCCCTCCCACTCTAGGCAGAAACATTTTTGGCCGACAGGTTTACCAACTGCCAGGCCTCTTTGCTTACGGTAAGACTTTGAACAAAAATACGTACGTGTGTGTAGTATTTTTGTTATGTATTGGTCTGCATTGTCAGTGGTGTTTATTCACAGAGATTTTTAAATGCTCGTCTAAAAAGAAAACTGCTTGCTTCTCCCTTTCCAGCGAAACACATCGTGAAGATCGATGGGAAATCAGGCCTGTTTAAAGGCCTTGCCCCCAGGCTGTGTGCTGGGACCATTGGGACCCTTGTCCACAGTAGTGTACTACAGGTAGGATGAGAGAGCTTCTGTTTTTTCAATATCAGCCCCCACAGTACAGGCGCTCCCCATGGATCGACACAAGAATGTTTTTACATAAAGTACAGTGAATATGTGCCATAGGATAGGAAACTGTGTACCTGTACAGTACATACGGACATAGTGTATAAGAGTGCTTTCTGTCTCCAGAACCCCTCGCGAGTTGGGAAATATCCGAATTGTAGAAGAAACGTATTGAATTCAGTCTTGCAATGGTGCAGTGTGAGCCGCACTTCCACCAAGACAAGGAAGGAACCGCCAGAACGTTTGCTATTTGTTATCGATGGAATTTCAATAAGTTGACTTTCTCTCATAACCGTCTCTATAACCTTGCATTTGCACGTCCAGCTTTGTGTTTCTGGTGTGTGTGAGGAAGACACTTTACTGTTAACTGGTTATCATGTTCACGTTTTGCATAGCAAGGCTACTTAGTTTGCCACTTAAGCCTAACGATCAGAAAGGTGTCCAGTCCAGGTTTCGACTTTAATTTGCCTGAAGATTTCCAGTGTGTATCGGAAAGCAGAACTGTTTAGGTTTCCTGATGTTTCACCTGGCATGAGTTTGTTTTGTTAACAATTGGACTGATTTTGTGCACGTTGTTCTTTTCCAGAGATTCTCGGAAGGAGATAGAAATGAGGTACAGTGAGGGTTTGTCTTTTTTTTTTCTCCCGCCCCCCTCTCTCTTCCTCTAATGATACAGTGTTAGACCCTGTTCAGTTTTGTAGGTTTTACTCACGCACACACATTTGAGAAACAAAATCTGACTCTTTCCCTCTTTGCCCTTAATTCGCTTTCAGAATTAAGTTATTATTCAAATCTGTGTTGATTGTGTTTTAAATTACAACATTTTTTTGAATAAACTTGTTTTAGGAATCAGGGAACGGGAAGAAGGAGGATTGTTCTTCGCTACAGCATGTCGTGAACGAGGTGAGTGTGGGACTGACGCATGTTGAAACGCCAGACTAGTCTGCCTGGCCGTTTTCCACCGGGTCTAAGGGACTGTCCGTACTGTTCTCAAAGTATTTATAACCACATACATGGTGGATTACTCTTAGCATGGGAACACTTCAATGGTAGGTCAAAAAGCAACAGAATAGAGAGCAAATCCAGCTGAATGAAATATAAAATGACTTGTCTTTACTGAGACTTAATTGGAAAAGTTCAAGGTTTGCTGCAGCACGTCCACTTTATTCAGCCACCGAAAGTAGATTTATTTATTTAAAGTCACAATTGAAAGAAATGTAATCTCCAGGATGTTTTCCTTTATTTAATTAAAAACTGACACTAAATTTCTCACTGTTTCGAAGTGAAATGGAGGACATTAGAATTTCTTATTTGATCTTAAGTCAATATTATATATTTTTCTAACATGTAAGCAGCAAAAGAATAATAATGAAATATGACATTTGCTGTGTTAATGATTTATTTTAAGTTGGCAGAATCCACTGTTTGATACCAGACCGCACTCCTTCCCTGTTTTTAAAAAATACATCCATAAGAGAACCTGATGTGCGTGCATTTCGTTCTCTTTATCTTTTCGTTTTCGAAGTTCAAAGGCTGTGATAACGTGTCTGTTTCTGTGTCGGGGTGTGTGTGCTTTTTTAAAAGTCCTCTCCCTGCCTTTTATTCCCCCTTGTCACAGACAACCAAAGAGATGGTGGCACGCTCCTGCGCCACGATTGTCACGCACCCCTTTCATGGTAATGGCATGGTCTCAACTCCCGTCATTCCCCCCCCGCCTCAGTGTCCCATGACTCAGATTAAACCTGAGCTCTGGAGACTGTTATCTTTTCAGCGGAAAGGGTTTCGGTCTGCACTGGCCAGTGTTGGCTTTGTCCACAAACACAATTTAAATCGCCTTTGTAATTGAACTGTAGTATTTTCTTGTTCCAATTCATTGTGTTTTTCAAAATGTTCTCCTCTGTTATAAAAGCCATTTCATGATTTATCTTCGATTATGATGATTATTACAGTTATGTGTGCATACTATATTCATTGTAAACTGAATGTGTAATTTTAACGTGTGTGTGTGTAAGAAACAAATCTGATGTTTGATAACCTTTCTCTTCCAGTGATCACTTTAAGATGTATGGTACAATTCATTGGAAGGGAAACCAAATACAGGTCAGTTTAATCAGTTGATTTTCTTTAAGTAACTTTACTAAACCCTGTATTTGAATTATATTTATATATGTACTTTTGTTTATTCACAGCGGAGTGTTCGACTCGATGGTGACCATCTATAAGGAAGAGGGAATTCTGGGATTTTTTGCGTAAGTATGACTTTATATTTGTCATTAGGTTATAGATTCGTGGAATCAAATTCTGCAAAATCAGTGTCTTAAACCCCAGGAACAACTGGAAATGGTAGTGAACGACTCAAACAACCCGTCTATACATAAGATTTCTCCGTACATCGGCAAAAGAGGGTTTTTAAATCCGTGTCGAGGATGACTGGCAGTGGAAAAGGGAAGGAAGCCGTGCTGATGTCGTTTTGCGTCGGTTGAGTGGGTCGGGGCCACGCTGAGATTGGCAGTATGAATGTACTGCTACGTTGTAAGTGAGGTGGGCCTCGGGAGGTATTGACATACCAGTACGTTCTACAATAGAAAGGTAATACAGCACATATGAAACTATATGCAACTAGCTACAACCTTTTTTTTTTTAATCATTTGACAACTGAATGTTGCTGTAGACTAAGAAAACAACTGAACAACATTAAAAGTCAAGTCTGATAAAAACCTGCATACCATTACAAGCTTTGTACTGGTAAGACGGACTTATTCTGGACTGATTTTTGTAATTTGCAAATAGCGGTCAAAGTGTTATTTCGTTTATTATATAGTAAACTTTGTCAGTGAGTGTCCTGTTAAAAATGGGATGATTTACTCCAATAATACTGTGTTCAGTGCTGCGAATGGGAGTATAGAAGAAAAGGTGCCTTGTGGCGTTTTATTTTGGCTTTTCAGCAAACGCACTATAACAGAAAAATAAAACAACCTAATTATCCACCTCACGGATGTATATGGTAAAAAAAAAAAAACTAAAACTAAAAGGCAGCGCGTCACGACACTTCCTGGTTGCAATATGCAAGGATTGTGTTTCATATTGCATGATAAATATCTAAATAAGGAGATAATTAAATAGATGATCTTTAACATGGGGGGGGAAAAACCCCAAACGAAATACCAGCTAACATGCATATTGTAGATCAATAATCTCCCATAGAAAAAAATCCCTCTCCCTCATTCAAGTGCTTTTTGGAACAAAAAAAAAACAAGTGTTTCCAGTGCTATAATTTAAATATTTATATAATTAAAAGCAAGCTTATTCTCACTCTCAAAATAACTAACTTACTCAACTCCGATATTGAAAGTTAAATGCATATATTTTCTCTCTGGGATGAAGAGATGTGTGTAAGCTACAGGAATCGAATTTTAAGCACGTTCAAAAACGGTCCCTCCGGGTCACGGCAGAGCATTTTGTAACGCACTGCTCAAAGGGTTAAATAATATCGAAGGCTTCCAAGAATAGATCCGATATTCCTCGAGTCCGTCCTGCTGAAGCCGGGAGAGTCAGTTGGCGGTGCTTGTGGAAGTCGAACAATGCATCCATATCAGACACGCTTACGACCCTGAAGAGTTATCTGAGTTGTTGAAGAGCTCAGACACTGCGTTCCCTGGAGGCTTTACTCCTGAAATAGCTTGAGTGGGGGTGGGGGGGTGGAAATTACCTATCATTAGATGACCGTATTCTAGTGTGAAGTCCTTGATTATTTTAATGTACAGAGAGGAATTGAAATATGAGCTATAGAGAGCAGAGTGGAGCCAAGAGTATATTTGAGACTAAAACAGACCGAATTAAAGGACCGTGAGGAAGCTGTAATCTAGAAGACTCATTTAGCGTATTATAAACTAAAGAGCAGGAGATGGTCAGTCGGGAGAACTGTTTTACCCCCCGTGTCAGCGAGTGTGTGACCATTCAGAGCTTCATTCGCCCATCCTGGTCAGACACCAATCTGCCAAGCGCCGGTGGCCCCTTGTGTAGACTTTGAGATCTGAAAGGTTGCTGACATCCTCCTCTTTTGCAGGGGTCTGATCCCACGCCTGCTAGGGGACATCTTCTCGCTGTGGATCTGCAACATGCTGGCCCACCTCATCAACACCTACGCGATAGACAGCTCGGTAAGTCCTCCTCACGCCCGGGCCGAGCTTCAGACAGACCGTGATGTTTTCAGAGCCGTGATTGATCTTGCTTTTGACCCGTCCACAGCACCGTGTCCGAGTCCTTGCGCTGTGAAGGGCCGGGGGTTTTCTAACGTTTCTTTAATTCAGATTCTCTATTGACACAGATGAACCACATGGGAGAGATCAAGAACTGTTTCCAGGCAGTGACCGGGGTGAGTGAATTATTACTGTACTGTCTGCTCTTTAGTCTTCCATCTGGATTATCAATTAAAAATAAAATATGCAATCAATTAAAAACACTTATTGGAAAATGTCCGCATCTTCCTGACCTTCTCATGTCTTCTCATGTCCCCTCAGTTCTTCGCCAGTATGGTCACGTACCCCTTTGTGTTGGTGTCCAATGTGATGGCAGTCAATAACTGTGGGTAAGTAAGTCTGGTATCTACGCGGCAAAGTAACACCAACCATAAGGGCATGGAAAAAAAACACAACGGAATAATAACGACACAAAACGGCTTGCAAAGATGCATGTATATATTGATTTTATATTTACACTGACTGTTGTTACATTTCTTTGAATGCACTGAAGATGTTTTTTGTTTTTTTCCCTTCTCCTCCCAGACTTGCTGGTGGTCTCCCCCCCTACGCGTCCGTATATCCTAACTGGGTCGACTGCTGGAGGCACCTCAGCAGAGAGGTCAGTCGAATTGGGACTCTTCGTTTATGATTTATGATTTGGTTTTCAACTGAGCATAGTTATCTTTTTAATTGCACGTTGTGTGTGTGTGTGTATTGTTCGATTGAAGTAATATCTCACGACTGCCATCCCCTGGAATCCTTTTACATTTACAGCAGCTTTTATTTGGATTTCCTTCTTAAAATACCATCAATAAATGTATAAATTTTTCTGGATTTCTAAAGGTTTTAACCCACTTAGCACCATGGTTAATTACACAAAACTATCAGTGTTCTGTTATGAACCCATTACAAACTGATTTAAGTGTGTATGGGATTTCAATCAGTCTGAAGTGCTTTTATTAACGCTAATGTTTATTAGTTTGTCAGTGTTGACATTGATGATTCTGGTCCATCTCTCATTTCTTTCGATTTTGTCACGCAGGGCAACATGAGCAGAGGAAACAGTCTATTTTTCCGGAAGATACCGGCCGGGAAGACATACGCAATGGAACAGAAGAGATTTTTTTAAAGTGATGGCGATACAGAATAGTCTACTTGTAATAATATAAAGTAACGTAATGATTGAAATTATGATTCTTTGTATGCATTTGTTTACAGACAATGTACAATGTTGTTTTTTTAAAACAATCTGTCAAATCCTGCAACTAGTAAAGACCTTTATGCATTATTTTATGAATATGCGAGCTGCTTTCATAAGAATAAGATTTATTTTTACACTTTAGTTTGTATAGACAACTGAAGGATCTTGTGAGATTTGGATTAATTTAGTCTCGGACACTGACAAACTGAAAGTTGTACCTTTTGTTTCACCTTTGTGTTCATGCCAGGCACCAAGCACTTAATGTCTCTTGTTTTCAGAAACCTCTGGACCGATCAAATGTATAGGCATTAGTCATTTAACAGACATTGGCTCTTTCAGATGTGTGCAGGTTTTCTCTATAAAAAGGGAAATTCATTGTTAATAAGCAGGATTTCCTCTGCTGTGCACTGATAAGTTTTCGGGGGTCTAGGATTTTCAAATTTAAGTGTAAGGTGTTATATACGCCAGTGTAGCGCAATGCTTCGGCCCCTCATCACATATAATCGAGCGGGGTAATGAAATGCGTGGGGACAGATGTGCTCAGGGTGTAGCTTGTGAGGTATTCCTACCAATGACTTGAAACAATAATTGCATCCTCCTGGTGAACTGTGTTTTTGTTTTGCTTTACCTGAAGGGGCCGAGTGAAAGACAAGGAACTATAATGCTGCCGTAAATAAGCAGTGGTCGCAAGGTGGTATTTAATAAAAATTTAAAATAAAAATAAATCTGCAGTGGTATTCCATAAATATAATGTGTATGAAAAACATATTCATTGACTTGATTTTCTGCCTCTCAATGTGATACCAAAAACGACTCGCCCCCCCACCATGTTTCTAGGAATAGTCAGTGTCGTATAGGTGCTGGGGGTGCTGCATGTTCATCTCGAGTCCCAGCATGCCGGCGGTGAAGCACTGCGTTCTGCTGCCCGGATCCATGTTCTCTCTCTGGTTTGTGATCAAGAACGTCCTGCTGGATGTGCTGGGGCTGAGAGAGTTGATGGCGACTTCATTTATATAGGCTGAACAAAAATATAAATGCAACATGTAAAGTGTTGATCCAGTGTTTCATGTGCTGAAAGATCCCAGACATTTTCCATACACACACACAGCGTATTTCTCTCACATTTTGTGCACAAATTTGTTTACAACCCTGTTAGTGAGCATTTCTCAAAAGAATCCATCCATCTGGTGTGGTATGAAGAAGCTGGTTAAACCACACGATTATTACACAGGTGCACCTTTTGTTGGGGACATTAAAAGGCCACTAAAATGTGCAGTTTTGTCACAACACAATGCCACAGATGTCTCAAGTTAGGAGGGAATGTGTGATTGTCATGCTGACTGCAGGAATGTCTCCCTCAAAACTTGAAACTCATAGATTAGGACCTAATTAAATTGGCTGATTTCCTTATATGAAGTGTAACTCCGTAAAATCTTTGAAATTGTTGCATGTTGTGTTTATTTTTGTTCGGTATATATTAATTTACCAACTTAGTCTTGATGGAAGGGGTACAAAAAGGAAATGTATTGTGTTCTCTTAAAACACGTGTCCTCTTGAACTTGGTATGGTATCTATACAAATCTCAGGAGTGGTCTGTAGGAATTGGCACATCTACAGTACCATCTCAGCCTATTGCTTTAAAATCAGCACTGAGGCCATATAATTCAAATGGTCTGTGAAAAGCATTTTTAATGTATTCATGATCTGCCAATATTCTGGCTACTGACTGGTGGTGGATATAAATTGTTAATTAACCTCACTGTACAAGCAGTCCAGTGGATCCACTTTTTTTTAATAAATCTCCTGTTTCAAAAACGACACTGTTATTATGTAAAATAATTTAAGAAGTCAACTATTTACATGAGACTGAAGTGTCATTCAAGATCATATAGAGATTTGTATTTCAAATCTGGTTTGTCGATGGCATCTGGATTTTGAATTTTGAAACAATCATTTTGGATTATATTATAATTATAATGAATAATATAATCTCGGGCATCAGAATTGACTAAACTTGAGATCTGCAATAATAATAATGTAGTGACAATAATGTCGTCATAATTCATCGTATTGTATTACCATTCAAATCTTTCATCATAATGACATGCGCATTACTGCTACCTTTCGATTGTGCGCCTCAGATTCGACATTTATAAAAGCCACACGCACAACTTGGAAACGTTTTCAGTAGCTAAAACTGAATTATAAATATATTTTAATTAATTAGTTGATGTAAATATTATTTTGATTTTTATGCTTCTCTAGGCTATATTCCGGCGCGCGTGTTGAATGAAGCCGACCCTCCGCTGCATTTACCCTCATTGTGATTTTCCAAGATGGCGTCTCTGAATGACAGATCAGTTTGGGACGAGGTGGAGGTTTGTGATCATTTATATTCACTAAGGGTGGTGTTTGTGTGGGTCTGTGTACAGAGGGGTGCCCCTGGCCGGCGGGGTGCTGTGTCTTCACGGCCGTAACTGTACCGTTTACAGCGGAGACGCTTCTGGGTTGAATGCGAGTGAAGTGCGGAGCCGGGCGGCCTGTGCGCCGGGGGAATGACACAGGGAAACGGGCTGAGCCGCGGGGTCGCTCTGCACCGGAGCACACGCGTGGAAAAGGCACACGATAAGTGCTCAGTCCCGGGGTGCGTGTGCAGTCCCCCCAGGGTTTATACGTGAATAAAATGAACACGGCTTCCTTATCCGCGAATTCACCGCAAGAGTGAAGAGAAATGGTGGCGCGACGTGCAGAGAGACAACAACAACAACACCGCGCCGGCGTGTAAAAAGTGTGTTAAAACCCGTGCAGTGCAGGTGGCCACTTCATTACAGGTCAAACGTAACTATAGTTCATTAAAGATCCGTATTTGGCATCTCTTCTGGGGTAACGATGCACTGCTGATTGTGTCTGTTCTGCAGGATTGTAGTGTAATTGCAATGCACGAATTAAACATCTTTTTCCAAGTGTGGCTTTAAGGGATTGAGAGAGAATTGAGCTCGGGATGGGGGGTGTCTTCAGTATGTGGTGTTTATGTGTAGCAATACAAAGCCAGTGTTTGTATCGGCTTGTTTTACTGCTGCACCCTGTCTTTAAGTGTAGGGTCATAGGTGTTGCTATTATTTTGCGTGATGTCTTGGAATTACGTCGACATGGCTGTCAGAAGGTCTTGTGCAGGGGTGGCTAACCCTGGTCCTGGAGAGCCGCAGGGTCCACAGGCTTTTGTTCTGTCCAGATTGTTAACTGCTTAATTGAACTAATTGTTGGTCTTAATTAGGCAAAATGTTCAGGGTATCCATTAATTGGTAATTAAGAGACCTGGAAATCCTGCAGGATTGCGGCTCTCCAGGACCAGGGCTAGCCATCCCTGGTCTTGTGTGATCTAAAGCAGGGGTTCCTGGTCCCTGAGCAGCCCCTACCCTGCTGGGGTTTATTCCAGCTGAGCTCTCAATTACTTAATTGGAGTAACAATCTGCTTAGCGTTGACTTAAATTGTGTAATAAGAGTTGGTTCTTTAAGTTATTTGCACAATTCTATACTTAAATCCCCTACTGTTTACAATCATTTAAAGGCTCTGATTCAGGAAGTTAAGAAATTGTGCTCTTGTAAGAACTCGGTTGGAACAAAAACTAGCAGGGTAGGGTTGGGAACTACTGATTTTTAAAGGCCACATTAATTATAACCAGAGTCATTGTTTTGTTCGTTAATTTTGTCTTTCAGTTTGTTGACTGTTTAATCTCTCAGATCTGATTTTTGAAAGTCATTCTCCCGTGTTATCCCTAGTAACTCCTCCATCTTTGTAGATGCACTCACTGGTCCCAGGAGTCAAATGGGTATTTATGTATGATTGTAATTAAGCAGTCTCAGGAGAATAGAGTCAGGAGAGTTAATAAAACGTTAATATTTTAATTCTGTGCTCTTAGGATGGGATCGGGGAGGAGGTGCTCAAGATGTCCACCGAGGAGATTATCCAGAGGACGCGCCTCTTGGACAGTGAGATTAAGGTTTGTGCTTCAAGTATTATCAGACGTTTATAGATGTAATAATATGTGATGTTTAAAACTTTATATCCTACATTTTCAGATTTACGTGATCCAAGTGAACATACATGTGACCCAAGATACCCAAGCGATCGTGTGTTATTTCAGTTTGCGCTGTATGGAATTAAACAAAGTAGAGTAAATGCCAACGCAGCACAACGTAGCCTGCCCTGACTGGACGCCTGTGGTTTAATTGTTGATGGCAGTGCTTGTGTTTAAGTGTTCAGGGGTTGAATTTCCCTCTGTAGATCATGAAAAGTGAGGTCTTGAGGGTCACCCACGAACTCCAGGCTATGAAGGATAAGATCAAAGAGAACACGGAGAAGATCAAAGTGAACAAGACCCTGCCGTACCTCGTCTCCAACGTCATTGAGGTGAGTGTGAGTGTAACCGTGCTTATACACTGACTGAGCAATTACATTATGTATGTATGTATTTAAAACATGTGCCTCTTGGCTCCAGTTCCTTGTTCGTGTCTTTCAGTAGCTTCGGTATCTGAATCAGGGCCTACTTTGCTCACTGGACAAGATCAGTTAACACGAATTATGAAATTAAATCCACAGGCGATTAAACCCTTTGATCTGCCCCCGTTTTAGCTGCTGGACGTGGACCCAAATGATCAGGAAGAAGACGGAGCCAACATTGATCTGGACTCCCAGAGGAAAGGCAAATGTGCCGTGATTAAAACATCCACACGGCAGGTAGGACTCGTGGCTCGTTGTTGTTTTGCTTTTATTTAAGGCTAGTATTTGTGTAGGAGTTAGTCTTGCCTTTTTATTTTTGTTTAGAATTTTAGAACCCATAATTCATATTTATTTCCATTGTTCACATGAAATGGTAAGTGTAACGACACCAGGGCCGATGCTGGACAGTGTGGCACCTGCCTCTAACGTTGCAAGTGATTCTGACCCTCCTTGCTTGAGGGGGCAGGGGTCAAAGTGAAGGTGTTAAATCCACGTTGTCTGTGCTCTTCAGACATACTTCCTCCCTGTCATCGGATTGGTCGATGCCGAGAAGCTGAAACCAGGAGACCTCGTGGTGAGTGCGCATGGATCTGTTTCAATCTTGTGTGTCAGATGCTTTTATTCTTTCCTGCTTCCATCGTCGCGGCGCCTTACTCGGCAGATTGTAACAACGGCGGTTAATTAGCAGTCTGTTCAGCAGGGCGCATTTCGAGCCTCCACCGAGATGCTTTTTAAGATATTGTGCTCCTCGGCTGTGCTCTGTGCTGCTCTTTTTGTTGTGGTTGTATCGAGGACTCTGCTGTTGTGAGGTGCCAGCTGTGTTGTTGTCGTCCTCCCAGGGGGTGAACAAGGACTCGTACCTCATCCTGGAGACTCTGCCCACGGAGTACGATTCCCGGGTGAAGGCCATGGAGGTGGATGAGCGCCCCACCGAGCAGTACAGTGACATCGGGGGTCTGGACAAGCAGATCCAGGAGGTCAGGAGTAACACTTTGAATAAGTGCAAGAAGTCACTGTTAGATGACAGGGCTGTACTTTGTAATTTAGTGGGTGTGTCAAAGTTTTGTTGTGGTCCTGATCAAAGAGATGACCAGACAGTGTTGTTGATATGGGATATAAGGTGTGTTTCCTGTGCTGAATGATCTTTAAAAGCAGTGAGAACCTCTGATTTCATTCCTCCTGTCTTTGCAGCTGGTGGAAGCCATTGTGTTGCCCATGAACCACAAGGAGAAGTTTGAGAACCTGGGGATCCAGCCGCCCAAGGGGGTCCTGATGTACGGCCCACCAGGGACGGGCAAGACGCTGCTGGCCAGAGCCTGTGCTGCCCAGACTAAGGTAGAGGACACGGGGACAAAGGCTGGGGTGGGGAAAGGTGACGATTGTGAAAAGGGTTGTAGACTTTTATACTGTACTGTTTCCGGCCGTGCTCTACGTGTGCGTTGCGTGTTTCTGCACTTCAAACTCAATGATTTCAATGCTCCTCTCTACAGGCTACTTTCCTGAAGCTGGCCGGCCCACAGCTGGTCCAGATGTTCATTGGAGATGGAGCCAAACTGGTTCGAGATGCCTTTGCTTTGGCCAAAGAGAAGGCCCCCTCCATCATCTTCATCGATGAGCTGGATGCCATCGGCACCAAACGGTCAGTATTCTGGCAAAGCCTGTAAAAGTCTGGAGTTGTGTTTGAGATCTGTGGTCTGTGTGCTGCACCATCACGCGGTGCGCGGGAGCAGGGCTGGCGGTGGTCCTGTCCTGTCTGACAGCACTGTGTGTTGCTGTTGTGCGTTTAGTTAATCGGCACAACATGGTGAAGGTGTTTCTTCTGTGATCGCTCTGAATAAGGAATCTGTATGTTTCGTGTCCATGAGTGTTTCTAAAGCAAAGGTCAAAGTTTGAGTTTAAAACCGATCAGCACCTTCCCCTTCACTTGTTGGAGAAAGAACTACAGCCCGACCTATACAGGTTTTTTGGGTCCGATACCGATAATTGGGAAGCTAAATTTCCAGGTTTACCGATATATCTGCAGATATGTAGTTTTTTTTTTGTTGGTTAGCATGCGAAACAGATGGATCCCCTCAAATCTCTTCCTGTCAGAGAGAAATTGTCAAATATGCACTGAAGGCAGGATTTTTACATAATAAACTTAACATTCATTTTCATCATCAATAACAACCACAAATCAAACAATGTAAAAATAAATTAAATAAGTTTAGAATTAGGGAGACTAAAGGAAACGTACAAATATGAATGTTATATACATTAGAACAAAGACCAAGGTATATGAGAAATGTCTCTTGCAAATAAAAAATAATTGCACGTTCTATACATTCGAGCAAAGAATAAGAGTGTTCACTGGTCTGGCTTATATTTGCATTTGACACGCGACAGGTTCTCAAGTCCTGCTCATTGCTCAACACTACCGCTCACACTGGGGCAGTTATAGCGCAGGCAGCACAGCACTGCTGCATTTGTTTTAAAAACATGTATTTAAAATGCCCTCGAAATTGTAACTTTTTAATACGTATATTAAATGTATTGAAAAACGAATAACGGCCAAAACACGATGCAGGATTTTAAATAGTTTTGTAAATATCATGTATAGTTTCAGTTTTATCCAACATTGTCTGAGATGCGTTTGTCACAAATTTTCTTGAGATGTTTTACTGTGATCTGAGCTTGTCATTTGGAGGCAGTTTTTGTTTGCTGATATCCAAGTCAACATCTTGCTGTTTTTCTATGTTTTAATTGCTATTGTGAATTTTGAAAAGCGATTTAATTAACTTCAGTAAAAATGTGCCTCTATACCATATTATAGGGTAATCTTCAGTCATGATGAAAATAATCAAACCATGGACACTCAAATGCAGTGCAGCTTTCAAACATACTTTCTATTGATTATGAGGGTTTTAATAAATGTATCGGTGGAATATGTGCCGATAGATATTTCTGTAAAAGGCCAAAATCGGCCGATCATATCGGTGCTCCAACATGTCTGTCGGGCCGTAGAAAGGAAATTGTTGGAAGAACTGTGATAGCTAAGAAAGGGAGAAAGTCATTTGGTATCACTGCTCGATCTCACACGTCTCTCCTCGTGTGCCAGGTTTGACAGCGAGAAGGCGGGGGACCGTGAGGTGCAGAGGACCATGCTGGAGCTGCTCAACCAGCTTGATGGCTTCCAGCCCAACATGCAAGTCAAGGTAACTGGAGACTCGGAAGTGTGTGTGGGGTGGGATGTGTAGAGCTGTTGATTGCATTCGAGTCTGACAATATTCACCATCTGTTTAACTGTAAAATGATGAAGTATTGAATATAAAATTATACAAATCAAGTTAAGGTAACTATAGTCCCCACATTGACTGCACTTCTGTCTCGATAACACTGTCTGAGCTGTGGGCTGACCCAGTCTGTCCCATTCCCCTCCGTTGCGTCTCACAGGTCATCGCTGCCACGAACAGAGTGGACATCCTGGACCCGGCGCTGCTGCGCTCCGGCCGGCTGGACCGCAAGATTGAGTTCCCCATGCCCAATGAGGAGGCCCGGGCCCGCATCATGCAGATCCACTCACGCAAGATGAACGTCAGGTAGGCCGGGGCGTGGCGGCTCCGCTCTGTGCAGCTGTGCTGACTGTTGTTGTTTGGACTCCCTTCACCTGTGTCTGTTCGTCCCTCCCCTGCAGTCAGGACGTGAACTACGAGGAGCTTGCCCGCTGCACGGACGACTTCAACGGAGCGCAGTGCAAGGCGGTCTGCGTGGAGGCAGTGAGTATTTCACCGCTTTTTACACCCAGAAATTAAAATCCGCACCTCAACCACACAGGAATATCTCCCTTTGGAACCCATCGTGACTCGTTGGCCTTTGTCTCGGGCCTCGTAAACCCTCCTGAAACCCAGCGCGGCCTGCCTGGTGTGGACCCAGTAGTCGAGCTTTTCCCAACCCTGTCCCCCCTCTCCCCCACAGGGTATGATCGCTCTGCGCCGGGGGGCCACCGAACTGACCCACGAGGACTACATGGAGGGCATCCTGGAGGTCCAGGCCAAGAAGAAGGCCAACCTGCAGTACTACGCCTGAGCCCGACCCTGCGCCGCCTGTGGGGGGCGCTGACGAGGGACAGGGAGGTGTGCGTGCGTGCGTGAGAGAGAAACACGGCTGGGGGGGCCGAGCACATGCGAAACGGAGGCGTGGGGGGGGTGGGGGTCTGTATTGAGACGTCTGGTCTTGTACTATATGATTCTATTGTCTGTTGAGCTAAACAAGAATTAAACACTTTTTTTTTTCCAGTTAAAACGTGTCGGGTGGAATGATTTGATGGATTTAGTGAACGTGCTTTGTTCTTTGGTCTGTGTGGGTCTTTGTTCACAGCTACACCTAGACCAATGGCTTAGATGTAAAAGTTGTGAAAATTTGTTTACTGACATGAGATGAGATTCAGTGAATGAGATTCCTCTTCCTTAGTCCCAGTCTTTATTCTGCTGCTCAGCTGAGATAAGGCTGTAAGCGTTTTTACTGAAATTACTTCTCACCAGATGCCTCCAAGCTTTGTGAAAGAAGACCCATTCTGGGCCTTGAGCGATGCATGTAGTTAATCAAATAAAATAAGTCAGAAGAGCAGTAATCTGAAGTTTAGTCCTGTCTTAACGCCTCTTCAATCAGTTGGAATCTACATTTCTCTTGAGGCTGAAACCCGGAAAGTAGATCCTTAATATATAAAGTATAGTTTAATGAACAATATTTATTCAAGGTAATGAATCGCTGAATACAATTGTATCAGCTGATGGTTGTGAATCAGTTCAGCAGCTGTGCAGGGTCAACTGGGGATGACGAAGGGTGAGACATTGCATTAAATACAGTCGTAAGTTCATCGACCATTTGGTGGTTTGACCTCTGACCTCTGTGCTGGATCAACCCGGTTGGCCAAGGAGTCTGAAATGAAACACACACATTTCATCGAATATTTTTAATAGAATCGTAATTACAGTTTTCTTTTAAATAAAATAAATTTAAAAATCGTCACGAGTCTTAATACATTAAAAAGAAAACATTTGTTCATGCTAGGCAGTGCCTGTTCCTCCTGTTTTTAAATGTTAGAAACCCAAAGAAAACGGATAACTCTCAAATCAAATTGGTGCTATCGGACTGAAGATGTCAGAGATGTGTTGGTATTTGTACAAATAATGCATTAGAACACCATACAAATGCAAGACACGCACACAGTTCTGTACAAAATACTTGGGACTTTTTAGTTTTAGAGTTGGGAGCCACCGTTCACCACAGAGGCCTGTTTCTCTTTGCTCGACGTTTGTGAAGTCAAGTACAAAATTGTGCTTTCAGGTGTCTTGTGTGTCTGGCCCAGCTGTTGGCTCTTTACTAGCGATACGTCGGAGGAATAGACTGGGATTCCTGCATCGTAAGTAGGAAATCACTGGTTATATAGATTTTAATTCTCATGCACCCTGAATGCAATATTTATTCGCATTCCTGCACTTCAGGTTATTCTGTGCCTTTCAAAACAACGGGGTTCGGGCTGTTATGCTTATCGGTGAGCCTTTAACCCCCCACACATGAATCCTCATGAAACGAATCTGCACACGAGTGAGGCCGGTGTCGAGCGCTACTGTGACCCGACAGGGTTCTAGATTTGGTGTCGTGGCAGAGCCTAAAAAAAAATACTATGGCTTCCCGTGACAGCAGTGTTTTGTCTTCCTCTCGCCTTGTGGCCCGTGCTCTCTGACACTTCCCCACATTTGTGCAATTTGTGTACTTTGGTACCGCGATAACATCTGTCCCTTGAGTAAACAGTAGCTGGGTAATTGTTAATGAGAGACTGTGCTGGCTGTGAGGGTTGAACGGACTTTCTGTCTGAATATGAACTGGGACACTGATAGGGTTCTGATTTCCCAGCTAATGGATAACTTTTTAAGTTAAAGAGCCTAAAAGGTCTCAACTGAAAACATGCCTTGACTTCACTTCACTCTCTGCCTTTTCAAATAAGGGGATTTAAAATGAGTATCTGCATCTGTGTAACATTTCTTTTTAATGTGGGCATTTAGAGGGATGATAGGGGCAGCTAAGATGATTTAATTTCCTGTAAGCAGTCATTTGACAATATTTCCCCCCCTCTGGCACCTCCAGCCCCCAGTCTGTCACCAGCAACACCAACACGCCATTTTAAATTAAACTCAGGAGCCGCGAGTGGAAAGTTTGGGACACCAATGTTATTGCACGTCTGTTCGGGAGAATCTGCGCTTGTGCTAAAGACGCACAGAGCCCTCGTTTAGAGATGGACCGTCAAATCGAGGGCTGGAGACAGAAATGAAGGGAATTCTTGTCCGTTGTTTTCATTGGGAACCTTAAATGTTATTGTGTACGTTGGCTACCTTAGATGTAAGATGTTTCTCTGTGTGCTGTGTTTTAGAAACACAAATGGCCTTGCATTTAAATAATTTTTAAATAAGGGGAAAATCCCCAGCCTTCACAATGTGAAAACTAACAGAGGACATCAGATCATACAAACTGGGATGGGCGGGACATTGGTGAGGATATTTGAGAGGTTTGTGCAGGCATGTGTAAGACCTGTGCAAAAGATGGGGTCCTCTCTCTGGTTCGAGGGCTCCTGTGCGTTAGTCCGGGCTGGGCACACCTACAGCCTGCAGCCTTGTGCTTATTCTCGAGGGCAAACCAGACAGGAAGTGGTCCAGGAAGTGATGCGATGCTAAACGATTCTCAAGCATTCCACTGGCAACCCAATTAGTCCCCTTTCCCTTCTCCCAATTAACACTCCCACGACTGCGACCTCCGGCAAACCCCTCAACCTCCACATCAGCATGAAACCATTTCCAAAAAAAAAAAAAAATTATCCTTTATACAGTTACTTAAAAGAGAAGCCTGTATGTACAATGTATGAATGCCTTGGAACACGGTTTACAGGTACTGAAGAGTTGCTACTTGACAGCTGAAAGCACATTTCCAAGTGTCTCTGTTGTGTTTAAATCTCCGGCTGCGGATCCGTGTGCGTCTCACTCTGGGTGAAATGCACAGCAGCGGGTGTGGATAGTATAAAAAAAAAAACATGAAACCCCACAGTCCTGCTAGCAATGTTATTAAAAGTCCATCAAGTTGTTTTTTTAAACAAGTGACAGTTTATGCCAGCATAATTGTTTTCCTTCCCCCCCTCCCGCCCTCCCGCCCTCCCTTGTCATTAGAAACCAAGAACGAACACACACTACAGTTCACCAACCCAGAGAATAATGGGACGGAGTTGGTTTTCACTTTGTTTTTTCTCATTTTTTGTTTCCTCTTGTCCTTGAAATACTGAGCGTTCATCCTTTTCTATTTATTTTTGTTTGTTTTTTGTTTGAAGATCCTAATAGAAACAGAGGAGAGACAGAGAGAGAAAGAAAGAAAGACAGAGAGAAAGAGAGCACCATTTTAAAAGAAATGTCTTCGAAAAACAGTAGCTGTCTGCACTTGGCCGGAGTGAGTGAACGTCTGAAGTCATGTTTGTGTCGAGCGGCGCTCAGTGGGAGAGTGTGGCCCCCGCCCCACCGGTCCCCGTGGGCTCGTCGTCTCCAGTATAGTTCTAGTTTCCCGCCCGTCTGCCCAGAGCGCGCGGGGCGAATGTCTTCCACGAGGGGCAGGGGAGCCGGGGTGGGGGGGGCGGCAGTTGCTGGGCCTTGGTTCCCAGGTCACACGGTGCCGTTCTCCTGCCGCGGCTTTTGCACCATTGTGCGGGGGGTGCTGAGCGAGGGGGCTAATGTACACAGGAATCCAGCCAGCAGCGTGAGGCCCAGCCCGCCCCAGGCACAGAACATGGACCAGCCGTAGCCGTGGCTGATGTCCTCGGGCAGTCCGTACATGTGGCGCGGGTATCTGGATAGTTCGAAGTTGATGCCGGCCACACAGGTGCACAGGGAGATGATGCAGCAGGTCCCTGGTGGAGGACAAGGAGGAAGACGTCAGTGTATTGGCAGTAATGTACAGCCAGAACCCAACCTGCTCAGCATTTGACTGTCATTATGGAAAATACATAATTGTGAGTCCCAACAAAATACAATGTAACAGAACAAAAATGCACAATACTGTGCAGGAAGGAATCATCACCCAGTCTGCCATTTATTCCAACTTTATTGACTCAGGAGACAAATCACATGATGAACCCCCCGAAAAAGTATATATAGTTTAGTTTATTCATAGAACAAATAGATGTACTTATCTAGAATGTATTTTATTTAACCAGAAAGGCTGATCGAATTAATTCTGTGCACAAATACATTTTTGCACTGAGTCGTATTGCAAGCCTTTGTTCACATATATTTGTTTACAGTCCTTAACGATTGCCTTTAACTCCACATCTGAGTAATGCGTAAACCAGCAAGTGCACCAGTCTAGAGAGTCTGGGTGTTTATCATCCCGTGTTGCTTTGCAAGATGTCAGTGTGTAACGTTGTGCAAAGAGTCGCCACTAGAGGGGGCTGTGGCAGCACAACAACTGTAGATGCCATAACACTGGCTTTCCATTTCAGTTGAGCCAAGACCAAGATAATAATAATAACAAGAACAACACTGACAATACCAAGAAGAACTATTAACCATATTCCTTCCTTGTTCCTTCCTGTGTCAAACTACTGCCAACTATAATTACTGCGTCATTCATTTTCTGAGCTGAATAAATACAGAAACAAAACAAAAAAGTGCTAATTTCTAACCGTTAATTCTGACAGGCCGTCTCAGCAATGGCTCAAACGTCTCTATTCAGCAAACCTGAACGTCACTGTTAACTTTCACTGCAGGAGAGTAACAGTTTTTTTCTCAGCGGCATTAAACGTTTGAATCTGAAGTGTGAAAGGGTTAACCATTAAACAAATTAATGCATTGACTTAATTGGCGTTGAATCCTCTAAAACCCACACTTGGGGCTCTCTATGGCCTGTGTTTCCCCGTCGCCGGTGCTCTCTCCTGTGTGGCCGTGCAGCACCCGGCCCCGGTATCTCACTGTACTGTGAAGCAGACCCTGTACTGAAGACACACTGGCAAGCTTTGACCGTTACACTCTCTGGAGGGGCCTGCTCCAGCTGCTGGAGGGGAGCATCGTCCCGGGCCTGCTCTGAGCTCCGTTTACACTCGTGGTCAGTGGGGGAAAGAGGAAGCACTGTGCGCCGCTCGAGGAAACTCTAAGACGGCTCTCCCCTTCCAGCTCCTATTTTTAGCAGCCGCCGGAGCTCTCGAGAAACGCTGGCTGGCACGGGGCTGATGGGAGGAGGCCGAGCCCGCAGCGTCCCAGCGGGACAGAGTCTGCCAAGAGCACTTCCACTAAAGAGCGGCGGACACTTTGAAGACCGATCAAGACGAGGATGGTGAAGCCTCCCTGTGACCCCTCCCTCTCGCCGGGCCCCGTCCCTCACGCCTCCCATTTCAGACACCCAGACACCTCCAAATCTGTAGTCACTCCTTTCCTTTCACAGAGACACGCCACAAACCCCAATGGGTTTTCTGCCTCAAGCTCTGATACTGTGACACATTTGCAATACCTTGAATGAAGTTTCTTACTTTTTTTTCCCCAGTCTACGGAGATAAACAACATGTACAGTGAGGGAAAAAAGTATTTGATCCCCTGCTGATTTTGTACGTTTGCCCACTGACAAAGAAATGATCAGTCTATAATTTTAATGGTAGGTGTATTTTAACAGTGAGAGACAGAACAACAACAAAAAAATCCAGAAAAACGCATTTCAAAAAAGTTATAAATTGATTTGCATGTTAATGAGGGAAATAAGTATTTGATCCCCTATCAATCAGCAAGATTTCTGGCTCCCAGGTGTCTTTTATACAGGTAATGAGCTGAGATTAGGAGCACTCTCTTAAAGGGAGTGCTCCTAATCTCAGCTCGTTACCTGTATAAAAGACACCTGTCCACAGAAGCAATCAATCAATCAGATTCCAAACTCTCCACCATGGCCAAGACCAAAGAGCTGGCCAAGGATGTCAGGGACAAGATTGTAGACCTACACAAGGCTGGAATGGGCTACAAGACCATCGCCAAGCAGCTTGGTGAGAAGGTGACAACAGTTGGTGCGATTATTCGCAAATGGAAGAAACACAAAATAACTGTCAGTCTCCCTCGGTCTGGGGCTCCATGCAAGATCTCACCTCGTGGAGTTTCAATGATCATGAGAATGGTGAGGAATCAGCCCAGAACTACACGGGAGGATCTTGTTAATGATCTCAAGGCAGCTGGGACCATAGTCACCAAGAAAACAATTGGTAACACACTACGCCGTGAAGGACTGAAATCCTGCAGCGCCCGCAAGGCCCCTCTGCTCAAGAAAGCATATGTACAGGCCCGTCTGAAGTTTGCCAATGAACATCTGAATGATTCAGAGGAGAACTGGGTGAAAGTGTTGTGGTCAGATGAGACCAAAATCGAGCTTTTTGGCATCAACTCAACTCGCCCTGTTTGGAGGAGGAGGAATGACCCCAAGAACACCATCCCCACTGTCTAACATAGAGGTGGAAACATTATGCTTTGGGGGTGTTTTTCTGCTAAGTGGACAGGCCAACTGCACCGCATCAAAGGGACGATGGACGGGGCCATGTACCGTCAAATCTTGTGTGAGAACCTCCTTCCCTCAGCCAGGGCATTGAAAATGGGTCGTGGATGGGTATTCCAGCATGACAATGACCCAAAACACACAGCCAAGGCAACAAAGGAGTATCTCAAGAAGAAGCACATTAAGGTCCTGGAGTGGCCTAGCCAGTCTCCAGACCTTAATCCCACAGAAAATCTGTGGAGGGAGCTGAAGGTTCGAGTTGCCAAACGTCAGCCTCGAAACCTTAATGACTTGGAGAGGATCTGCAAAGAGGAGTGGGACAAAATCCCTCCTGAGATGTGTGCAAACCTGGTGGCCAACTACAAGAAACGTCTGACCTCTGTGATTGCCAACGAGGGTTTTGCCACCAAGTACTAAGTCGAAGGGGTCAAATACTTATTTCCCTTATTAATATGCAAATCAATATATCACTTTTTTGAAATGCGTTTTTCTGGATTTTTTTGTTGTTATTCTGTCTCTCATTGTTAAAATACACCTACCATTAAAATTATAGACTGATCAATTCTTTGTCAGTGGGCAAACGTACGAAATCAGCAGGGGATCAAATACTTTTTTCCCCTCACTGTACACTCACCTAAAGGATTATTAGGAACACTTGTTCAATTTCTCATTAATGCAATTATCTAACCAACCAATCACATGGCAGTTGCTTCAATGCATTTAGGGGTGTGGTCCTGGTCAAGACAATCTCCTGAACTCCAAACTGAATGTCTGAATGGCAAAGAAAGGTGATTTAAGCAATTTTGAGCGTGGCATGGTTGTTGGTGCCAGACGGGCCGGTCTGAGTATTTCACAATCTGCTCAGTTACTGGGATTTTCACGCACAACCATTTCTAGGGTTTACAAAGAATGGTGTGAAAAGGGAAAAACATCCAGTATGCGGCAGTCCTGTGGGCGAAAATGCCTTGTTGATGCTAGAGGTCAGAGGAGAATGGGCCGACTGATTCAAGCTGATAGAAGAGCAACTTTGACTGAAATAACCACTCGTTACAACCGAGGTATGCAGCAAAGCATTTGTGAAGCCACAACACGTACAACCTTGAGGCGGATGGGCTACAACAGCAGAAGACCCCACCGGGTACCACTCATCTCCACTACAAATAGGAAAAAGAGGCTACAATTTGCACAAGCTCACCAAAATTGGACAGTTGAAGACTGGAAAAATGTTGCCTGGTCTGATGAGTCTCGATTTCTGTTGAGACATTCAGATGGTAGAGTCAGAATTTGGCGTAAACAGAATGAGAACATGGATCCATCATGCCTTGTTACCACTGTGCAGGCTGGTGGTGGTGGTGTAATGGTGTGGGGGATGTTTTCTTGGCACACTTTAGGCCCCTTAGTGCCAATTGGGCATCGTTTAAATGCCACGGCCTACCTGAGCATTGTTTCTGACCATGTCCATCCCTTTATGACCACCATGTACCCATCCTCTGATGGCTACTTTCAGCAGGATAATGCACCATGTCACAAAGGTCCAATCATTTCAAATTGGTTTCTTGAACATGACAATGAGTTCACTGTACTAATCTGGCCCCCACAGTCACCAGATCTCAACCCAATAGAGCATCTTTGGGATGTGGTGGAACGGGAGCTTCGTGCCCTGGATGTGCATCCCACAAATCTCCATCAACTGCAAGATGCTACCCTATCAATATGGGCCAACATTTCTAAAGAATGCTTTCAGCACCTTGTTGAATCAATGCCACGTAGAATTAAGGCAGTTCTGAAGGTGAAAGGGGGTCAAACACAGTATTAGTATGGTGTTCCTAATAATCCTTTAGGTGAGTGTATATATACATAGCAATGTAGGTTTAAGCAATAACACACACCAGCTGAGCCCTTAACGATGCTTTACCCCACATCCACACATTTCTAATAAACAAAACCACTTCGAGACACAGACAAATAAAAGAACCACTCATACATAACATCTAACACAATGAAAGTCATGTTAAATACCACGACCCACATTCAGAGCAGGTAATACGATTTGTTTAATAACATTTCCTTTGGTGGAAACCGAATTAAAACCTCTACCCCCCCCGCCATCAAAGGAAAGGCCGATTGTACCTCACGACTGACATGCTCGGTATAAATGGCAGCCATCATAACTAATGACATAATTTCTCCTTAACGAGATATGCAGTCTGCAAGATTTCATTTATGGGGGAGGCAGGCGTAGCAGGCACAACCCCCCACCTTCATTCCCAGTGCTAAAGTTATTAAGGAACCGCAGCGCAGCTAAATCAGAATCACTAATTGAATTAAGCTCCAATTACTAAAGGTCATTATGTGTCCCTGGGTGCTGACTGACAACCTCAAGGCATAACCTCATCGCCTCTCAGGTCTGAGGCATTGAGTATTGAATACAATATAACGACAGCCTCAGATACATAACACATTAATACAAGCACAGGAATGAATAAATAATCATAATGATTAAGAGTAAAGCTGGTACGATTCACAGATGTACATAATCTCCCCGGAGTAACAGATGCGTCACAGCAGAATATTTACACTGCTCTGCGGCTACATGTTTGTTAATTGAGTCCATATGTTATTTATGTATGGATGCGTGTTTTAAACGGTGGGACCGTCCCACAGTCTTGGGTTTTCCGTCTGTACAGAGACCCCCGGGGAGGGAATCGGTAGAGAAGCTGTTAAAAACCCTTCATGAAAGAAAAACAAAATCTGTATGTAAACATTTGGATTAGTTTGACAAATCTATTATTTTCTACTGCTTGTTCTTTTCTTGTTTTCAGGTTTTTCCATCATGACTTCCCAGTGTCTGGGAGGCCAGGAAAAGAGGACAACACACAAGAACTGAGGGCCATTTTCTCTGTGTCTCTGAGTTTCTGTGTGTTTGTGGGTGCGTATCTCTGTATGTTTATGTGTTTGTGTGTGCGTGTTTCTGTGAGAATTTAGTTTGTGCCTTTCTCTGTGTGTTTCTCTGTGTGTGTGTGTGTGTGTGTGTGTGTATGTGTCTTGATTGTGTTTGCAAGTCTCAGTGTGTGTGTGCGTCTGTGTCTCTGGTCTCTGTGTTTGTGTGTGTAGGTGTGTTTGTGTCTGTGCTTGTGTGTTTGTGCGTGTCTGTGTGTGTGCGTGTCTGTGTTTGTGTGTGTTTCTCTGTGTGTGTGCGTGCGTGCCTGTCTCTGTATGTGTGCATGTGCGTGCGTGTCTTTGTGTGTGTGTGTGTGTGTGTGTGTGTGTGTGTGTGTGTGTGTGTGTGTGTCTCTCTTCAGGACAAGAGGGGGAGGCGCAGGTGGAGCGGTGAGAGGGCAGCCGCACCCCCGTGGTCCGATCCTGCGCTCAAGCAGCTGGGGGGGCTGTGTGTGATCTGAGCCACATGAGCGGCCGAACGGCGCAGCATGGCACCACCGCACAATAGCCTGGGGGGGGGGTTTGAATTAAAAACAGCGGCAACCTGATTATTTATCTGAGTCGGTGGTCCCCTGAATTGAGGACCGCCGACACAATGAAAGAGCAGCTGCAGATTGGGCAATGGTTTCTGTGAGAGGGAGAGAGAATGTGAGATAGGGTGTGTGTGTGTTTGTGTGTGTGAGAGAGAGAGGAGGGAGCTCTCTGTACAACACCTGGATGTGGAGATGAATGGTGTGTCGAGCGCCGGGGCGGCCAATCACACCTGCCAGTCCAGCTCCCCTCCAGCTCGATTATCAAGCACAGTGACAGGACCCTCCCCAACGGATGGGCAGCGGGGCAGAAGCTCGGCAGGGGGCGGGGGGTTGTGAGAGCTGGTGTACAGACTGAGCCGAGCCCACAGCTGCCTCCTGTCACACACAGTGTAATTCTTAATTGGACAAGACCACTAATGAAGCCGCACTCAGACCCCGGGCCCCGGCGCTCAACGCGGCTACAACAGGTAACCTAACTGACTGTGCAGCTCCTCCGTGACTACAAATCACCGGCCACACGGACACACAGACACATCCCTGAGCAAAACAAATACACCAATAAATGCACAACCGAATGAACGAATACAACACAACTACAATACTGAGGTGAGTTATACAGTGGCTCTCAAAAGTGTGCACCCCTCTTGGACTTTTCCACGTCATTGTGTTACAACATGAAATCAGAACGGATTTAATCAGGAGTTTTTGCCACTGATCAACACCGAAAATGTCCATAATGTCAAAGTGGAGGAAGATTCTATGGTCTGATGATACAGAAATAGAGCGTTTTGGCCTCAACGCTAAGCGCTGCGTTTGGCACGAGCCTAACACTGCACATCATCCTGAGAACACCATCCCTACCGTGAAGCATCGTGGTGGCAGCATCATGCTGTAGGGATACTTCTCTGCGTCAGGGCCTGGAAACCAAAATGGATGCAGCAAAGTACAGAGAAAACCTGGAAGAAAAACTGCTGAAGTCTGCAAGAGACCTGGAACTTGGGAGAAGATCTTCCAGCAGGGCAATGACTCCAAACATTGACCCAGTCAAATTGACCCAGTCAAAGCCCGGACCTCAATCCAGTTGAGAATATGTGGAAAGAGTTGAAAATTGCTGTTCACCAAAGGTCCCCATCCAACTTGATGGAGCTTGAGCAATTTTGCAAAGAAGGATGGGCAACAATTGCTGTGCCCAGATGTGCACAGCTGGTAGAGACTTATCCACATAGACTCATGGCTGTAATTGCTGCCAAAGGTGCCTCTACAAAATATGGACTGAAGGGGTGATTACTTATGCATTCAATTATTTTCTGTTTTGTATTTGTAATTAATTTAGAACAATTTGCAGATTATATTTTTCACTTGGACATTATGGACATTTAGTGTGTTGATCAGTGGCAAAAACTCCTGATTAAATCCATTCTGATTTCATGTTGTAACACAATGACATGTGAAAAAAGTCCAAGGGGGGTGAATACTTTTGGGAGCCACTGTAGCTGCAGCTCTAGGGTTAACATGAGGCAACAGTATGAATTCACACTCACACACTCGGTTTTGCACCACAGCACTATATTTAAAACATGCCAGAGTTTGCTTTGCGCCACACGCTGGTTTCCTCGTCGAGTTATTTTAAACCAGTTTGCTGGTGTAATGTCTTCCTGCCCTGAAAGATTCTGCTTTCCATTTTATTTCTGAATGTGCAAGAGCACGAGTCTCGCCGTGGCGGGGAGAGGGAGACACCGTGGGACAAAACCACTGGTGGATTCATCATCTCCGCACACTAATCACACTTCAAGACGATGACAAGTTTATTGTAAGTACTGCCCACACAATAGCTCTCATTAATTTGCGCATCATAATAATTGTGCGTCTATTAAAAAGAGAACATTTCCTGTCTGGATTCATATTGTTATTATGGTTCTCTTTACATTTTTTCTGAAAGATTAATTTGAATTCCTCCTGCGTGGGTTAAGGTTTTTATTATCGTTATTGTCTTTTTTTTTTCCCAGGGAGAAGAAATAATTGTGCAAAGATCTAGACTCAGATGTTGAGAAGCCACACAACCACACAACAAACTCATTTCAAAACTACTGTAATGATCTGTTACTTTCGATACCAAACAAAATCATGTAATCTATCATGATTAATGCTTAAAAATTCATATAACGATGATTATATATACATATAAACAAATTGTCATCTGATGGAATAAATGAATGAATAAATAAATGAAGGCCTTGATGTTTGTAAAACTACAAATACTGATCATGTCAGAAAACAAATATTGGGGAATTGTGTTTTTCAGACTCAAAGCCACATCTTGCAGACTGATGAATAGAGAACTAAAGCCTTAAAACCAAACAAAATGTCCTGCTACACACTCACACTCACACTCACACTCTCTCTCTCTTAAATGTATTTATACACACTGTAACACTCTAACAAGGCCAAGAATGATTTTTTTAAATGACAAATCCAACATGTATATTCTCGATTCTCTTCTCTGACACACAGGAGAGTTAGTCAGCGTTTGGAGTGGGTCCTCCGTGGTCTGATGGGTCCACAGGAAACCCGAAGCCGAGTGGGCCGCTCGGGGGGCACAAACTGGGTCAAACAGATGCATTAACCCCCGCACCTGCTTCCGCGCTCCGACTCGCTGCATGCTCTCTCTTAATCTACAGTGACTGAAATCTCTGGGGGGTTTGTTTTCGGTTCCAGACAAGTGCCTTTTACTTCTGAAAGGAGCCATCAATTTTTCATTGCACTTGCCGGCACAGGATGAATAGTGTTGGGAGCTGCCAGTTAAGCACATGACCTGGGGACATCTGTATCCCTGCCGTCTCTCTCTCCCTCTCTATCCCTCTCTCTATGAGCCGTCTCCTCCCTCAGGGCAGTGTTTATTATATAATGCTCACAGCCAAGATCCCCCATTAGATCCTCATGCCAATATTGGCTTGAATGCAATAACCCTCCGAGGAGAGAGCGACTCCCACTTCAGAAGACCCTACTGTGTGCCAAAGGACACCGCGATGCATTTCATAAAGCCGCGCAGGACCGTGCCATAGGATGCCCCGTGGAAGATAAATTAGCGTGTAGATTTGTTTAATTAAAAGCTCGAGTTGGTGGGCTGCGCTCTGGCCCTGCACACTGCGCTGAGAGCAGGATATTCAGAGCGGACTGGGCTGGAATCCAAGCACAGGGAAGAGCCGTCTCCGTCCAGCTTTTCCACATTGTCACATCAGACCGCATGTCTACCATCGCAGGAAGTGTCCCCGTGAGTCTCAGTGATAAATGTTGACAGTACAGGGGTTTAAGGTGGGAAGGGGTCACGTTCTGCAAAGAGAAAACCTGTGTGCTTTTCACCAAAGCACAGATTCCACAGCAATCCCTGTGCAGAGACCCTATAACACAAGGGTGTCTGACTCTAGTCCTGGGGGGCCGCAGTGTCCGCTGGTCTTTGTTCCAACAAGAGCTCCCAATTGCTTAATCATTGTCATTATTTAGGCTTATCTAAAACTTCCATATTTAATTTTAAAAGCCCATGTCTTACAATGTGTTGAAGACTCAAAACACTGAACCCACAGAACAATTCAGAGTCTGGAGAGAAGTGTTCAATTCAACCCGGTGGTTTAATTAGACCAATTAAGGAGCAAAGAGCTAGTCTGGAACAAAACCCAGAAGACAGTGCGGCCCCCCAGGACTGGAGTCTGCTTTAACAGACCTCCCCCTCCACACACACATTGCCCCCACACTCCCGAGACGTGCTCCTGGCCATGAGTTTCTGTGGCCCCTGTCCTTGTCTCTCAGCATTAAGGCAAGAACTGAAATTAAGCATAACGGGGGCGGGAGACTCTGAGTAAGTAAAATCCAGATGCTAAACCTAATTAAGTTTAATAAAAGAAAAGGAGGGAAGAATCCCGACTCGGTGGGCGACCCGGTACTGAGTGAGTGCCGAAATCCTACGGCTGCAGATTTTGCTTGATCTGCGATTAAGATACATAGTTTGATTTCGGCAGCATTAAGGAAATAATAATCCTCTTGGGAAAGGCAGTCCCTGTAATGAAGGCTGGGAAATAAAATCAGCAACGGTTTCAACCGCCACACAACGGAAGCGCTTTATTTTCAGTCCATTGTATAAGCAAATGGGATAATATTTGCCATCCCGGTTTTAATTAAGCATTAATTAAAACACGTAGGTTGAATTGAGCAGTTACAAGTTATAATTTTAGCTTTAACTACAGATAACATTTACCGGGAGTGTCTGTGTCGTGTTAAGCTGCAATATGCGGAGTAAATTCAGCGCATGATGTGAACCCGACACACGCAACCGCTCTGAACCGCGATCACATGTCAATGCCTGGCAGCCAATCAGAGCACAGCAGTGAAAATGCCTCAATCCTATAAGCAAAGGATTATTTTCTCTCAGTAATAACTTGGGAATTTCTTATAATCGGAACGAAGTCTATAACATTGCCTAATTGAGATTTATATATATATATAAATGTGTGTTTGTGGATGTATATGTACAATTGTTTATCTCTCCTTAATTAAATAAATCTTGTACTCTTTGTATTTTCTTTCCTATTAGATTCATATTTCCAAATACTGATTAAATTATAACAATGGACACTGTGTGATAAGAGCGCAGTGATAAATACAGTCAATGAGCTTATTTAAATTCAGAAACAGCTACACACATGTGTCAGTATTGAGCGTTGTGCAATTGTTGTGGGTGGTGGGGTGGCTTGGACAACACAACCCAGGAGGACTCACATCCAAGGATATGTGCCAAACAATAAATACAGCAGTCCCTCGCGCTCACCAGTGTGTTTAAGGGGAAATACATATCCCACTGGAGGACACGGCGGTGTGCAGTGAATGCTGTAAAAGTCACATGGCATCCAACGAAGCCTGCAATATTTTGGAAGGGAAATAACATCTTGCATCAATCCAGTGACGCTGCATGGCTGTTACATAATGAGAACCGAGAGCCAGGTTTATGCAACTCAAAGGTCACACGTCAAGGTGCAGGCGTTAAAAATATTACATTGCAAATGATGGAAAAAATACTTCTACTGGAGTGGGTATCATAACAGCTATGGCACACAGTCCTGGCATCCTTCATCTGGACACTGAGGATTGCTGATCTTGGTAAAGACAGAAAAACAGGAACATACTTGGTCTTTTGGGGGGCGGGGGGGCAGACTAAGACAGTACGCCTTGCTTGCATCGGCAACTGAACACGTTACGGGAATAAAGACAAACTGTTCTGTGCGTATCGGATTCTTGCTGCTTTTTGTACAAAGAAGCAGAATATTAGTTAAGAAAAAAACTCTAAAGATGTAAGAGATTTAAGTCTACAGAGAGGGAAACGCTAGTGGCACAGACAGTGATGTGAATGATGTAATTACCAGGCATTATCTCAGGGGGGCTGTAATCAGCACTTACAATACAAGACACTGGGGAACAATGCTCCCCTTGTGGAAGAAAAATGTCCAGGACGCGAGCCTCCTAAAATAAAATTTACTCACACGTTTAAAGCTTTGTCGAGAGCTAATTTTATCTCACAGTAACCGATGCTCCCATTGTTGAAGTTTTCTTCAGCTAAAGCACAGCCGGTAATTGAATTTTGCTCTCCGGCCGTATCAGTACAGATAGGCCTTTCATTCCACCGAGGTTTTTGGTGCAAACCTGTGCGGTCAATGGTACTGGCACCCTGTTTCTTAGATTATCGTTTAACCGCCTCTTGCTATCGAGGCTTTTAAAGAAAGGTACAATGTCCCATTACTGCAAGGACTAACAGAACCCATTCATTGCATTAATTCGCTTCATGGAGATCTCAAGATAAAAACTAAAACTGGGTGTTCGTGCCAACATTCGTCCTGCTGGACTTGGAAGCTGTGAAGATCTCCCTGCAGCTGCACTGGGGCCGTCCAAACCCAGTGAAAAGGTCTGTTGTCCATTTCTGCTGGGTCTCTTACTCTCTCATGAAGATATCTTCAGTCTGCATCAACCACTCCATGTCAGCGCAGTGTAGTGTGGGTTTGGATACGGTTGCCTTTTCCACAGTCATTGAAGCCAGAGCTTTATCATTCTGCACATGCATTTGAGTGCCATGCCTGCTGGGTGTTGGGATGATTTACACCCAGAATATTACTGGAGACGAAGGGAGATGAACGGCAGGCTTTATTGATTCTATTTGATTTAACATGCTTTTCAGATGAGAGCTTTGATGCCGTTAGTTACTGCTCTGTGCGCCGTGGCTTGTCAGGAGGGGTATTTACATACAGGAGGTGTGTGTTGTTGTTTGTGGGAACATAAACACACTGCTGGGGGCAATTCTGACCCACTGGCTTTGTAAAACACGCATTTAAAGAGCAGGCAAAATCTCTAAACCCTGCCTTGGCACCTCATCGAAATCCAGTTGTAAAAAGCCCACGCAAGAGAAAATAACATTTGTGACAAAACCGAAAATAAGAAAATCTTGCTGTTTTATTCCTTTTCTTTTTACTCAGTCAGATAAACCGAGAATAAGAAAAACGCCCCCATGCATACTTCTCAGTGAGCTGTTGGGATAAAACACACGCACACAGAAATACCCCCCAATATGTGTATGTAGAAAACCACTCTCGCTCTTACCTCCCATGAGAAACAGCAGCCCGGCGACGTACTGCATCAAATCGTGTTGCTTGCAGCAGCCGAGGACGCCAATAATCCAGCCAAAGAGGATAATGGACACAGCCATTCCTATAAAGCCCGCTGTCATGCGACGCAAGTCTGTAGGCAAGGAGGAAGGGAGAGAAATAGAAAGAGGGGGGGAAACAATAATAATAATAATGAAAAAACAACAACGACAACAACTCACAGACACATCCCATTACCAGCAAAATGAGAGCGGGGACAAACAAAACCCACAGCGATTTGTGGTACTGAAGCGGTCAGCAGTTCCCCCCGGTCCTCTGCACTGCACGATGGATTGAGGGCCGCTGCCTATTCCGCGGCGAGCCGGAGGCGGGCCGTGAAACAGTGCGGTTCGGCCCGGGAGGGGTTACATGATGGATGTGCGTCCGTCCCCGGATCCACGGAGAGACCGCCAGGCACGCCAGCGAGGGATTCTGCGGCAGGCGGCAAATGCAAGCGCCGGGACACCTGTGGGAGCTTTATGACTCGTTACTAGAAAGCCGAGTGGCGCGTCGGCATGTGCAGGTCCCTCCAGGCCCCGGGCCACACACTAGCTCCTCTCAATTGTGTTTCTGCCCGTGCTTAGGCTGCATAAGTCTAACTGACAGATTCAGCAGAACAGGAAATATATCACTGCTGACAGCTACACATTTCCATTCACCTCCCCAACCAACCAGTAATGGCTTTTGGAAACAGAAGGGGGATAAAATTCACTAGATGTGTTTGGGGGAAAAGGAAAATAATATTGTATAAGTAGGCATGCATTGTACATTCTGCATTGTACGTTTTTAAATGCCTTTTAAATATGTCAACATTCAGAGCTTGATTTGCAAAGCTTTGTGGATCCAGAGGAACTCAACGTGTTTTTGTGTGTTTGATAGTAAAGGTCCAGTCGAATCGAGGGCTGTGCGTCTCTGCCGAGCTTGTGTACGTCATCAGAAGACAAAAGCTACGGGGCCTGAAGGAGTGAAATAACACAACATCTAAAAACTAGAGAATATATTCTTCTAATATCAGTTTTTTATTTCAGCGGGGTGTGTGTTTATGTGTGTGTGTGTGTGTGTGTCTGTCACAAACAGCGCTCCTCTTTAATCACATGGGCTCAACAACTCCACAATGTCCAAAACAATCAACTGTGGCACTGAATTAATAATTTGACGAGCTGCAGAAGAAACAACAGCTGTGCACATTTCACTCCCTTATAGAGATAATATCTTGGCTGGCATTTAATTTATTTATATCCTAGGATCTTGTCAGCTTCCAGGTACCTGAGAAAAGCTGGATCTCTGGAGGGCAATGGTCCTGTCATTCCACAACAGTGATTCAAGCGGCACGTCTGACTGTTTCACACTGTTCAACAGCGCAATCTTACCTCTGTGTCTTGTGAGAAGTTGCCTATGGATAGTGTTGAGATGCGCGTGCAGAGCACATCACATCAGTATACACAGACAAGAGATAACAAGGAAGGCAAAATAGATAGATAAGTAAATAATTTAATATAGACACCTTGCTGTATGTCAGTGATCAGCTATGTTTAAAAGCACTTGAGTGTCTTTGCTGGGTCCTTCTGTTAATTTTCAGCAGCTACAAAGACATTAGAGGGGCTCAGAGGACTTTACACAAACACAAAGAGAGAGACAACAAAGAGACAGAGACGCAGAAAGAAACAGAGAGCCAACGAAAGAGATGGAGAGAGAGACAATGAAAGAGAGATAGAGAGAGAGAGAGAAGGGCAGAAAGAGCATATCTTTCCCACCACCCAGTACGTGACATCCTCATGAATTTCACTAAGAGTCCCGCCAGTTCAGAGCGAGACTAGATTTTGAAAACGAGTCCATTAAAAAAAGAAACGCATTAAAATGCAAATTGAAGGGCTGCAGCTGCTCGTGGCGGTGTGGGAGTCGTGAATGTGGGGCGAAGGAACGCTCACATGTTATTCTCTTCTTCACTTCCAATTACCTCAATGAAAGAAGGTCAGAAAGCATGCAGGTGATGCTGGGAGTGTTGTTCTGATTTCTATCGGGGTCTTTCTATTCAGGGGGCTTCGGCAGCAGTCTGTTGTGCTAGACTTAAAAGAGAATCTTAAAAAGCTCACTTTTTCCATTTAATTCATTTACATTCATTTTCCTCTGGAGTATAATAAATGCTGTATACCATATATTTATTTATATATATTTATGTACTTGCTCATCTCCCTCTGGGGTCTAAGCTAGTTCTTTCACTTCTGATTAAGGGCAAGTCTGTAAGTCTCAGAGGAATGTGTTATCCTAAAAAGTGGTTCATCCCATGGTAACCCAGCGTATTAGCGGGACAGAGAGAAGTGATCTGTGTCAGTCTAGACGCTGACCATTAGAGATCCCAGCTGGTGTGTTGAATGGAGAGAGTGGTCTTAATTTGTCCCCCTCCCACCGAGCCGAGAGCACTTTGTCCTCAGCCCCCCGTGGCCAAAAATGTTACGCCAAGACCGAGCGCCGCGCTGGAGCCCTGGCTGGGATGTTTAGCACAGCAACGGTGGGATGAGGAGAACACCTTGCCCGGCAGAAAAGCCCCTGGCATCCAGAGGGCACCTCTGCCCGCCATCTGGTAATCCCAGCTGTAAGTGTCCCATGCGATGAGGCTCAGTTGAAACCAGCTTATGAAAGCACTAAAATGGAATTGAAACAAACAGATCCTTAAGGTCCTCTGGAGAGTTTGGCTATTTATGTTCTTCATGCTCCCCCCCATCACCACTGCCCTCAACCGCTTTCAATAACTGCCCTTCATGTGAGGCGCTGTGATATTAATCTGTCATTTCATATGCAAGGTCATGCAATCTATAAGAATCTGAGTGGAAGTTGAAATGGGATTAATCTCCTTCTTCTATATTTGCCGGCAACACAGGATTTTCCGCAACCTGCCGAGAGCATTATCTATCAAAAGACAACGGCCTTGGAGGAGCCACAGCGGAGGGTGTTGTGCTTTTTAATCTACTGCTGCTCTGTTGTGAAGGAAGATCTGAACTGCCTTGAGCTACTCGTGGAGAATCTGTGAATCCTAATCTACCCCCCCAAGAAGACAATGCAGTACATCAACCTCTGCCAAACTTTCGGCTGATCTGAATCTCAGGTGGACTTTTTAGAGTCCATATATATATATATATATATATGAAGAGAGAAGAAAAGAAACACTAAAAGAGAGAGAGAGAGATTGCTGTAAACCCAGAACAGAAGCCTGTAGCGTCCTGGTGGACACATCTATAATATGAACCAGCCACTAATAAGAAGGCTAGAAGGCTTTCAGATAGTTAGTTATAGAGGGAATGACTTACGGAGCGCGTGCCACTCGTCCTGACGGATCGTCTTGGTGATGTTGATGGGGAGGTTCCGCGGAAGAGTGGAGGAGGAGTAATGGTACTTTACTGGCGTGCACCTCTGGATCATACCTGCAAAACAGCGAGGTAACAAATTTTACCGAAACATGGCGAGGACACGAGAAACGTCACCAAAACACACCAAGGACACGAGTAACGTCACCGAAACAGGACGAGGACATGAGAAACGTCACCGAAACACAACGAGGACACGAGAAACGTCACCAAAACACAGCGAGGACATGGGGAAAAAATCACCAAAACATGACGAAGACACAAGAAGCATCACCAAAACACCTGCATGTGACATGGGGAAGAATTCACCAAAACATGATGAGGACACAAGAAACATCACTGAAACACGGTGAGGACACGAGAAACGTCACCGAAACACGACAAGGACAAAAGAAACATCACCAAAACATGGCGAGGACATGGGAAAAATCACCAAAATATGTCAGGGACACGAAAAAATACCTAAAAGACTGGGGTCGATTGCCCCTGATTATGTACATTTCTGGTTCTTTTCACTATCTTAATGTAACGGGTTCAGTAACTGATACTCTGCACCCACCAGAGCAGGGCACCTTATCCTGCGTTGTGAACTCGCTTGGGATCATATCTGCCGGGGACGCATTCCTGTTCACATAGAGTATTTTGCACATATTGACTGTATTTTGTAATGCTTTTGACAAACGTTTCTTGTGACAACTGTAGGTCGGCCTGGGTGGCGATAACAACAGCACAGCTCGGTAAAGACTTCAATAGCGGCTCCCACTGTACGAGCAAACAAGAGGCCCCTCTCTGCATCCTCTGTCTTTCCAAGATCTCTGACTCCTGTGTTGAGTCTTGTGCTAAAACATCAAAGACCCAAAATCAGAGTCCCATGAAGCCTCGCTCTCTTCTCCTCGCTGCGATTAGCACGCGGCCCCCCGTCACACCTCCCTTTGGAAACCTCTCCTGCGCTTGCCGGCGTACCAGGGTGTTTTGCTCACCGTGATTCAAAACCTGTTTATCAGCATATGCAACCACAAGAAGTGCAGTGCAGCAGAAAGAGAGAAAACTTAAACCAATTTCCGCATCGCTTTTACCACCCAGGAATCATCTGTGTGCCTTTTAATCCTCTTAACTCTGTGCTCCTAAGCTCACACCACCTGTTATCTGCTAAGCAATCCTTTTAAAACTGAACACAAAGTCTCGTGAAAAATAACAGGATGTGCCATGTGGCAGGCGAACACTCAGACGGATAATCAGCCAAGGCCTCCGTAGATAAGATTTGTAACCCCTGTCTCATATTCCTTCCCCAGTTCCTTGCCTGTCAATCAAAATGGTCCAGAGACGCGGTGACTGGCGTGCCATATCAGAACTGAACATTTTAGACAGAAATGCTTTGATGCCAAAGAGCGAGGCCACCAAGCAACAACCAAACTATATTAAACCTGTAAATATAGCAGCAGTAATCTGGCACTCGATTGTGCTGAATCACACTCTGTACTGTTTCGGTACAGGATGTATTAAGAGCCCTTCATTATGAAACAGAAGTACAGTTGTGTACATGGAGTATACTCAAATATATGTATAGTGTACTCATCTGTATTTCCTGTTCATAAGGGCATAATCAACTGAACGGCATTCTAATGTAAATTGAATTGTTGTTGTGATTTATTCTTCATTATTGAGGTGTTTATTGTTGTGCACAGCAAGTGCCACTAACCAAGTTGTTGTTATTGTGCTGGAGTACGGTGAATCTGCTGGAGGGAAGGAAAAGTTAGATGTGTTAGACTGTGACGTCAGGGTGGAGAGTGAGACGGAGTGAGTGGTCAGCTGCACCTCATTCCTGTTACATTGTTGATTATAAATGCACTATATATTAGCCCCCATCTGTTATGTTTTGCCTTCAGACCCTCTTACATTATTATTATTATTAACAGTAGTAGTATATTGCTCCACCTGCACACCCTCCAAGCTGTCTCTCTGCTTTGTAAACCTACAAACTCACCAGCACAGCACCAATCCTAGTTCATAGTCCATCCTTATGGAATGATGTCACTCTTCGTACTACACTCATCGTTCAACCATTTTGTAACGCATTCCTGCACCATAATTTGTGGCTAAATCTGATGCACACTTGGTGTACTGTCTCCCTGTGCAATGCATAGCAGTGGGACTGTCATGCTCTCTCACTACTGTTATAACTACTTGACATCAGCTCCTGGCAGGATCGCCAGGATTATTTACATGCTACTACAAATGGCCTCCTGGTGGATGAGCACGGGGTCCCCTCCAGGTCCTCGGACCATCTGCTCTCTCCCGGCTACAGACAAGAGAAACCGTGTGGCAGAGACAGCCGAGCCAACAGGCACCTCATACTGGTAATTTATTCTAGAACCTACACTGTCAATGTAAAACAGTTTGTCCAGTTAATTGGGACATCGAGGACGCGCTTGTGTGCGTTATTGGGGAGGGAAAGCGGTGGGGTTTGTAATAGCAATGATCATAGTTTGAGACTGCTGGCGGCCCCCCAGGACCGGGGTAGAGACGCTCTGTGGCTGTTTGCACCAGTGGTGGTATGTGTAGGTCTTGCTGGGCAACAGTACAATGTCTGCTGTGAGTGCCTTCACTCTACAGGTGAGTTGAATTTCTCAATAAAGTGTTTTTATCTATTCATCTATCTACAACACTTTGAATATTAAAAGGTGTGATTCCTTGCATTTCTTTGCATTATTCCCCTGTACCTTTTGTTTTGCCCTCATATTTTAGGCAGGGTAGTGAATGCTGTGTCCATGACAGATCTGGTCTTGTGTGTGTGTGTGAGAGAGTGAGTGTGAGTGTGTGAGTGTGTGTATTGTCTTTTAACGGTATGATTTTCCTCTGTCACCCAGATCAGTGATCAACCCCTTCGGTCATTGTGTGTAAAACTGTGAACACCACTTATATCAGGCATTAATCCATATCATAAACTTGACCTACCCATGAAATGCAAATGTACAATCCTGTACACTACTGCAGTGTAATTTATTGCCAAAAGCCACTCTCTACTAGCTACAATCAAAACACGAAAGGGTACAAGTTTGCAATTTGCGATTCAAGGGTGGGTCAAACGTCTGATTTTGCCTGAAGGCTTTGTGTCTGAAGGTGTTAAATGCAAATCATACCGTTTCACATTTATGATCTCTTTGCTTATTTTCTGTAAAAACAAACTCCTTACAAACTCCCAACCCAGCTACCATGACATCATCAGTGCAAAACCATCGCTGTGCAGGCGGCCTGTCGCTCGGTAGAGAGTGACGTAAGATATAAGAATGCAGTCAAAATATAAAAAAATACAAGAAAACAAAAGAAAAACAAAATTCAAATCATAAGCTGGGTCGTCATCATTAAAACCGATGTCAGCCTTGAAATGCTTTGTAACACGTATTCCGTGTTCAGGGGATCACTCCGTACGGCACATTTTTAAATGAGAGACGGCTTTAACACCCTGGAACAAGCTTTCCAATCAGTGGTATGTTTTATTTCTCCCCTTATGGAGAAATGAATCAACTCCATTACTGCGAAAGAGGCCAATGCAGCATTTTCATATCTATGTGGATGGGGGCGGGGGGGTGCAGCAGAGTCAGTAAGATCGTTCTGCACGACTATTACCCTCCAATTCCCTCCTCAATTCCCTGACAACAACAGTCTTTCCGAAAACTGGCACCCCTGAAAGAGAAGCTGCCTGTGTTGCAAGATAATGGCTTTTGTTCTGCTTTGTTAGCCAGCAGATCCTGAATCGGCAGAAAGGAGCTCCGTGGCTCGAAGGAGGGCGACACGGACGTGGTTATGCAGGGAAGTGCAGCCTCTCTCCATTCGCCTCGGCCCCTATTTTATTGGCATCATTTAGGTCAAGGGCTAAACATAGACCGGTTGAATTATTGAACGCTGGCGAGTGCAGCAGCAGAACAAGATATAAATAAATAAATGGATCATTATAAATAAATACAAATAGCTAAATTGTGTTGGCCTAAGCTGAAATGCATGATATCCGAAAGTCTCAAGCCCCTCCGTCTCTTGGTCTCCCTTTGATGCAGCTGTCAGCCCACTTTCTGTACATGATAAATATATCCCGACGCCAGGCAAGGCTGACAGAGGAGGAAGTTTCACCATCGCTAGCTAAGGCCTTCAGATGGGAAACTTCTAAAAAGCAATGTGCGAGGAAAATAAAAATCTCTCCTCCTCTTAGCCACGCTTTAGAGAAATGTTATAAGCCCAGATATATCCGCGATGTTAAACCCTTCAAACTTCATGTGGAATAGAAATGAAACTTCCACAATGCACGAGTATCCATAACCCCACCGCGTCGATCCAGCCGCCTCCGATAGAGAGGCCACCTGTATCAGCCTTAATCACAAATAGAAACCCAGTCTGAGATACCATGTTAAAAAGAAAATGCTCAAAATAGCTCTGGACAGAGAAAAGCCTGAAGCCTCCTGGGATTGGTCACTGAGAGCTATAGCTCAAGTGGAGAGCAAGCAACAGATAATGAGAAACAACCCAAATGGATTTTCTAGCAGAAATTCAATCCTGACCCCCCACCCCCACTCCCTGAGATCTGTGACATGGTGCTAATTATGTATCGGGAGGTGAAAGTTAAACCAGATCAGGAGAGATATATTTTCTGCCTTGAAATAATGATTGTACGAGTTTTTCTTGTTGTTGTTTTTTTAAATAAATGGAGGAATGGCATCCTCATCGAGCAGCGAGAATGGGAGAGATGATAATTACAGCCTTTGGTGAACGTGATTGGATTTAAATACATACATACATACATACACACATATACACTCACCTAAAGGATTATTAGGAACACCTGTTCAATTTCTCATTAATGCAATTATCTAACCAACCAATCACATGGCAGTTGCTTCAATGCATTTAGGGGTGTGGTCCTGGTCAAGACAATCTCCTGAACTCCAAACTGAATGTCTGAATGGGAAAGAAAGGTGATTTAAGCAATTTTGAGCGTGGCATGGTTGTTGGTGCCAGACGGGCCGGTCTGAGTATTTCACAATCTGCTCAGTTACTGGGATTTTCACGCACAACCATTTCTAGGGTTTACAAAGAATGGTGTGAAAAGGGAAAAACATCCAGTATGCGGCAGTCCTGTGGGCGAAAATGCCTTGTTGATGCCAGAGGTCAGAGGAGAATGGGCCGACTGATTCAAGCTGATAGAAGAGCAACTTTGACTGAAATAACCACTCGTTACAACCGAGGTATGCAGCAAAGCATTTGTGAAGCCACAACACGTACAACCTTGAGGCGGATGGGCTACAACAGCAGAAGACCCCACCAGGTACCACTCATCTCCACTATAAGTAGGAAAAAGAGGCTACGATTTGCACAAGCTCACCAAAATTGGACAGTTGAAGACTGGAAAAATGTTGCCTGGTCTGATGAGTCTCGATTTCTGTTGAGACATTCAGATGGTAGAGTCAGAATTTGGCGTAAACAGAATGAGAACATGGATCCATCATGCCTTGTTACCACTGTGCAGGCTGGTGGTGGTGGTGTAATGGTGTGGGGGATGTTTTCTTGGCACACTTTAGGCCCCTTAGTGCCAGTTGGGCATCGTTTAAATGCCACGGCCTACCTGAGCATTGTTTCTGACCATGTCCATCCCTTTATGACCACCATGTACCCATCCTCTGATGGCTACTTCCAGCAGGATAATGCACCATGTCACAAAGGTCCAATCATTTCAAATTGGTTTCTTGAACATGACAATGAGTTCACTGTACTAAACTGGCCCCCACAGTCACCAGATCTCAACCCAATAGAGCATCTTTGGGATGTGGTGGAACGGGAGCTTCGTGCCCTGGATGTGCATCCCACAAATCTCCATCAACTGCAAGATGCTATCCTATCAATATGGGCCAACATTTCTAAAGAATGCTTTCAGCACCTTGTTGAATCAATGCCACGTAGAATTAAGGCAGTTCTGAAGGCGAAAGGGGGTCAAACACAGTATTAGTATGGTGTTCCTAATAATCCTTTAGGTGAGTGTATATATACATACATATATATACAGTGAGGGAAAAAAGTATTTGATCCCCTGCTGATTTTGTACGTTTGCCCACTGACAAAGAAATGATCAGTCTATAATTTTAATGGTAGGTGTATTTTAACAGTGAGAGGCAGAATAACAACAAAAAAATCCAGAAAAACGCATTTCAAAAAAGTTATAAATTGATTTGCATGTTAATAAGGGAAATAAGTATTTGACCCCTTCGACTTAGTACTTGGTGGCAAAACCCTTGTTGGCAATCACAGAGGTCCGACGTTTCTTGTAGTTGGCCACCAGGTTTGCACACATCTCAGGAGGGATTTTGTCCCACTCCTCTTTGCAGATCCTCTCCAAGTCATTAAGGTTTCGAGGCTGACGTTTGGCAACTCGAACCTTCAGCTCCCTCCACAGATTTTCTATGGGATTAAGGTCTGGAGACTGGCTAGGCCACTCCAGGACCTTAATGTGCTTCTTCTTGAGCCACTCCTATGTTGCCTTGGCTGTGTGTTTTGGGTCATTGTCAGGCTGGAATACCCATCCATGACCCATTTTCAATGCCCTGGCTGAGGGAAGGAGGTTCTCACCCAAGATTTGACGGTACATGGCCCCGTCCATCGTCCCTTTGATGCGGTGCAGTTGTCCTGTCCCCTTAGAAGAGAAACACCCCCAAAGCATAATGTTTCCACCTCCATGTTTGACGGTGGGGATGGTGTTCTTGGGGTCATTCCTCCTCCTCCAAACACGGCGAGTTGAGTTGATGCCAAAGAGCTCAATTTTGGTCTCATCTGACCACAACACTTTCACCCAGTTTTCCTCTGAATCATTCAGATGTTCATTGGCTAACTTCAGACGGGCCTGTACATGTGCTTTCTTGAGCAGAGGGGCCTTGCGGGTGCTGCAGGATTTCAGTCCTTCACGGCGTAGTGTGTTACCAATTGTTTTCTTGGTGACTATGGTCCCAGCTGCCTTGAGATCATTAACAAGATCCTCCCATGTAGTTCTGGGCTGATTCCTCACCGTTCTCATGATCATTGAAACTCCACGAGGTGAGATCTTGCATGGAGCCCCAGACCGAGGGAGACTGACAGTTATTTTGTGTCTCTTCCATTTGCGAATAATCGCACCAACTGTTGTCACCTTCTCACCAAGCTGCTTGGCAATGGTCTTGTAGCCCATTCCAGCCTTGTGTAGGTCTACAATCTTGTCCCTGACATCCTTGGACAGCTCTTTGGTCTTGGCCATGGTGGTGAGTTTGGAATCTGATTGATTGATTGCTTCTGTGGACAGGTGTCTTTTATACAGGTAACGAGCTGAGATTAGGAGCACTCCCTTTAAGAGAGTGCTCCTAATCTCAGCTCGTTACCTGTATAAAAGACACCTGGGAGCCAGAAATCTTGCTGATTGATAGGGAATCAAATACTTATTTCACTCATGAACATGCAAATCAATTTATAACTTTTTTGAAATGCGTTTTTCTGGATTTTTTTGTTATTCTGTCTCTCACTGTTAAAATACACCTACCATTAAAATTATAGACTGATCATTTCTTTGTCAGTGGGGAAACGTACAAAATCAGCAGGGGATCAAATACTTTTTTCCCTCACTGTATATATAAATAAAAGAAAATAAGTGGTCCTCAGTTCCTGGCAGAGGGTGCGAACAATCACCAGGTAGGGACAGTCTACCATAGTAACTAATTGAACTGAAGGGTGGACAATTTCATTTTTTCATGGCACTACGAATTGTCGCACATGTGGCGTTGGATTTATTTTCCACAGGAGACTGAAGAATAATACAATCGAATTTGACATAACAGCAAGAATAGTTATCCAGCTGACACAGTGATATCACCTCCAGATTGTCCAAGCCTATGGACCTACATCAAGCCACACTGATGAGGAAATAGAAGGACAACTTAATGAAAAAGGAAGAGCACACTTTAAAATCATCATGGGAGACTTCAGTGCAAGAATCGGAAAACAACACCGTGATGAGTCTTCAGTTGGTTAATATGGATAGGAGGACAGGAATGTGAGGTGATAGATTAGTGAAATTTGCAGAAAATGAAAATCCTTTAATCACAAATTCTCTCTTCAAGAAAAAGCCAACTAGAAAATGGACCTGGAGAAGTCCTAATGGCGGAAAAATTGAAATAGATTATACCTTAACGAACTGTAATCATATAATAGAAGACTGCACAGTCCTAAACAGATTCAATACTGGAAGCGGCCACAGAATGGTTCGGTGCAGAATTAATCTCAATGCCAAAGTGGAAAGAAGAAAACTAATTAAGAAACCAAACAAGCCAATCAACATCATGAACCTCAGAAATCTTCAAGCGGAGTACAAATTAGAATTGAAGAACTGATTTAGTGTACTTTATGATCAATAAGAACTAGATGCTTCACAGTTATGTGATAAAATATTGAGTGACACCATGGAAATTGCAAAGAGATTTTGAAGGACTCAACACATCACAAGAAGATATCAAGATCTCTCAAGAAACAAGAGAACTTATGAAGAATAGAAGAGAAATAAAATACAGTCAAGACCCCAAATCAAATGTTAATTACGAACTGTGCAAAAGATTAAGGAAAAATAATACTGAAGATGTAAGAAAGTTTAACAACAACCTAATTAAAGAAACAATTGAAAATAATCGGAACATCAAAAATGCAAAACAACGCCTCCGAATAGGAAAGAATGAAATCATTGCCCTGAATGATGACGACGGCACAACCATCAAGGACAGAGATGTGATTATCAGAAGAGTGGAATAATTCTACAGAAACCTATAGAGTATAGAGAAGAGGAAGAAGTGGTCCCAATGAACACAAGTGATACCAGATGTGACTCCAGAAGTAGGCTGTGCCATAAAGAAGATGATAAATGGAAAAGCACCTGGAGATGATGTGGAGATCATAGAAGAAGCTGGAGAAGAAATTGAGAAGATTCTGGCAAAACCTTTCCAGTGTCTCAGAAATAAACCAAGACACCACCAAGATTTGTAAAGGAGTATATCAAGGAGACACAATCTCTAAAAAACTCTTCACAGCAACTAATGGAAGAAAGAAGTGTTCAAGACTTTGGACTGGGAAGAAAAAGGTATCAAGTTAAACGGAGCTTAATAATATTAAAAAAAACACCTGAAGACCTGCAGATTAAATTTCTCAGATGCAAGAACACTGGACTTAAAATGAACCTGAGTAAAACCAAAGTTATGTTTAACTCCCCTTAGATTGGTTTAATCTAAGAAAACTGAAATAGATCAAAGGACACTCAAATAAGTCAAAAGTAATGTCTTCCTTGGACAACAAATCTGTGCAGACTGAGATATTTTGGAAGAAATCAAAAGAAGAGTAAAAATGGGATGGAGGGCATTTGGATGAAACATCACACTGTTGAAAGGAAATCTACCTGGTTGCCTGAAGAGAAAAGTGTTTGATCAATGCATATGACCAGAGCTCACTTATGGATGTGAAACCTGGTAACTAAATACAAAAATGTTACATAAACTGCAGATGACATAAAAAAGTCTGGAAAGATGTCTTCTTGGAATAACAAGAAGAGATATAAAAATAAATCAATGGATTCAAGAAATCAATTTCTTGAATGGATAAAAGAAAATGTGTGGCGTAAGTGAAAGGGCGAAAATGTTAAAATGGCAATGGACTGGACACACTACAAGAGGAACAGATCAAAGATGGACAAAGGAAGCTATGGAACGGATCCCGAGAGATGAAAAACAGCCTAGAAGACCATATAGAAGATGGGAAGATGAAATAAAATACTTTGCAAGCATCACGTGGAAAAGACAAGCTGTAGATCGAAGCAAGCGAAACATCTTGGGGAGCCTTCATCCAGCAGGGGATCGATATGGGCTCATGCTGATGATGATACTCACTCACACACACTCACTTGCTACCAAAAGGTTTCATCGTGCTCCTGCTGGAAACATTTAATCAGAGTCAAATTTAAAAGGTTTTGAGCAGAGCAAACTAAATATTGCTGAGCTTTACCCACATCAAGAACAGCTGGGAATACCTCTAGCCCTTCCCGTTCACACTCCACCTCGCTCAGTGAGCCAAGAAAACAGCTTTGGATTGTCACCCTATATTGTTTCCCCCCAGCTTGCTGCTGCACATGTCCCACATGAATAGTCATAATTATGATTTATTTATTTTATATAGCGCCTTCTCAAAGATCCAAAGCCCTTTACACAAAAAGCAATCAATAAAATAAGGAGAGGAATAAAAACAGAGCAAAAACAGGTAAAGAACAAAAATAAAACACGCACAAAAACAACCAACACCAAAATACTAAAGTAAAAAGATGGTTGATTTCCTTTGTTCTTTATACAACACAACACGTTGTTTAAGCAATATTAACTTTTTCCAACACAAAGCAACCATCTCTCCTTCAATTGGGAAAGAAGGAATAAAGATTGTCCCTACCCCAGTGACTGAGATGTCTCTCATAGTAAAGACCATTAAGACAGTAGTGATGCATCTATATCCTACACCTGTTGACTTCACGTTGCACTGTAGATGGCAGGACGGTTTCTAATGAAGTATTTGTGTGGGTGGTGTTTATAAAATGCAAGCAGGAGAATGTCTTAATGAAAGGGAACAGACTTAAATATCACCTTGAGAACAGGCACAACCAGATATACATATCTAATGATCCAGGGCTTGTAAATAGCATTAGGTAGGCATAGTGATTTAGTCAGCTCAAATTACTGCATCTGGAAAGAATCCTAAAGGAAACAAGAAAATCACACCCACAACTGCTAATTTTTAAGAATCTATTTTCGTCGAGAGAGAATTCCCCGACGGAAGAGCCGATCTTATTAGACAGCACGTTCCCCCTGACTGCGGCCCATGAGGTGGGTTGGCGTTTGAACAGCTGCTGTCTTCCCGGGTTCATGTGAGGCCAGTCATGCGGAATAGACTGCAGCCCATGACTTCCTGGCTCCAACGCCATCTCTGTCACAGGCTTATCTCACTGCAAAGTTCAAAGGCAAAGCGTCTCCTCCAATTCGGCCCTCTGCTGCTCAGTAACATTCATCTTTCAATCGAGGGACTATCTTACCAGGCAAGATTTATCCTTAAAGGTGCGACAGCTCTGAGAATGAAACCCCTGACCCATGTGCACCTATTTGGGCTTCCAGGACATTTCGAACGGGGCCTGTCACTAAGACATGCGCCTCTTAGGTGTGAGACAGTTCACAGCTGGGATTGTACTGGGAATGTTCACACAATCAAGGCTCACTACAGCAAGCTGCTGCAAAGTCCTGACATTAAATGCTTCAGCGCCATTGGCCTCCTTCGGTCGCTAGCTCCGATGAAGACCAGGTTCACAAACATGACCCACTTTTTCTTTTTTTTTTTACTCCAGCATTTATTTATGAATTCATTGATTTACTTGTCTATTTAATAGAATGCACACGTGAGTGTGAAAAATCAGCTTCCGCAGCCAACGAAGTCAACAACCCTAGTGCAACCTTGCATTTTACGACTCCATGAAGACAAATGCGATGCTATATGTCTCCCCTCTCTGCCACAAGAAACGAATCCCCCACTAAACTGCTGAGATGCAGCACGATATAATCTATCGCATCCAAGCAAAACGGATGTCTCTATAACGCACTCGTCGGGATCAATAAGACATGGCGCTGATTGGAGAGTCTTGCAGGTGACATGTAATGCGATCCAAGACAAACTCTGGACTAATTGATTAATTTCCATCAGAGGGACATCAAACCCACAGTTGAAAGTGATCACACCAAAACAACAAGAGCTCCAACTGTCAACCACTAATATATGTTACTTACTGCCGTTTCTCTTTCCTGTTTTTAAGAGAAACCAATAGTGGGAAATTTAGTTTTCATATCTGTCAATCCAGGGAGTGCTTCTCTATCCCACTTGAAACTGCAGCTCTTGATTTGATGTATTATGTTCCAATAATCGTTGACCTAGTCTCATTTAATTGACATGGTTGGGTCATTGGTTTAATCAATCAATCAAGTCAAACATGACTTGGCTCGAAATTATGGAACACATTTCTGTCTTTCAATGAGCTGCAAAATCGAATGAATACACAACAGACAAAACAAGGACAAGGAAATCAAGAAATCTTGATGTATTGCCTCGATTCTACAAACTTTCAAATCTGCTTCTTAATGGGAAGAGCCTGATTAGACTGAAAAAAAAGCTGCATGTGGTCTCTGTGAGGCAATGTGCCATAAATAAAACCATTTAAGTTGATAATAAGGAAGATGAACAAAAATCAGAACACGGTGATTGATTGTAGCAATTAAAAGGCATAACAATAATTAATGTAATCAAAATGATAATGCTGTTTACAGTAGGCGCTAATTAAGAAAGGGGAGAAAAGAAAAAGGAAGCAAATTGCCCTCCACAAAACAGCAGTAGTCCTTCACTCAAAGACAAAAGCAATTTCTTATTCACATCACTTTCCACCCCCAGAAAGATTATGAAACTCAAACACACCTCAGTGAAGAAGATCACAGGAAAGGATGTAAAATAAGCTCTCAATCAACTACATACAGTCAGGGAGGAATACCTTTACACCAACGTACAATGAAGAAGAAAAAGGACAAAATAAATACAAGGAAACACTATTTCCTGTGAAGACTGCATTACAGCCAAATGAAAAACCAGTGTTATTTAAGCGGCCAATTTTGTTTATTATTATAATTATTATTTCAGTCACATTCTCTGACAAGTCAATGATTTGGTCACATCAGCCTTTTGAAGGCAGCTTTCAGTAGAGCATGGCCCAAGAAGCTTCCCTTAGCAAACACAAATGCCTCCATCAGGTGAGGTGCCTAGAATCTCAGCCAGCCACCAAAGTGAACATCCACACAGAGACACACTCACACACACACATCTCCTCTGGTTGTGGCCGATCCTGGGAGAAAGCAATCTGGTGTCCCCATCACTGCACAGACAGCAGGCACCCAATCCCCCTCCAGACCACCTGAAGCTCAAGGAAGCAGCCCAGTAAGGAGCAAACCTCCTTTATAAAGGACCTGCTTTGTACTGAGGGGGTTCTTTTTTCAAGACATTTCCATGCTTAGGCAGCATGTGTGTGCAAAGTATTTTCCCATTTCTTAGCACACTGTTTCTACAGAGGTGCCCCCAGCCCCCAGCGGCCCACGGGACGCACTTAACTTCGTCCTCGTTTAAATTAAAAGCTGGACGGGCCAGAGCTGGTGTATGTGACGCTCCGCACTCAAAACAAATTATTAGCAGTTGGTTAGATTTAAAAAAAATAAGTACAAATCTGTTGGGAGAACTGGACCGGAGGTGCTCCGCCTTAAAGGAACTGAACATAAATAAATGAATAAATAAATACATAAATAAAATAAAAAGCTCATCCTCATTTAGGCCTCATGTTCAGGAAGCTCTTGAACCTGCTTGTCTTTGCTCATTTGTGCTTCCTGGCAACATCTGTCAATGGCTGCGCCCCCAGGCTGTGAGCCTCCTCAGATACCTCACTTACCAAGACTGCAGCACGCCCCCCCACCGCCGCAGCCTTTCCATCTAACTGGACGTGTTCATGTTAATTAAGCTCAAGTGCAGGAATCATGGTATCGCTCTGTGTCTCGTGGTTAATCGTGCCAATGTGCCGAACTGCCACACTCGATAACGGGCTCCGGCGGTGAGGGAGCGGAGCAGGCCGACCTCTGGCTCTGACAATTTGGTTGAGCGATAAAGGAGGTCAGCTGTGAAAATAAAATGTGACAGATTTAAATATTTTTAAACGCATTCCACTTCAATTGGAGACGAGCTGAATCTTGTTCTGCGCTGATGAACAAACTCAATCTAGTTTCCTTACTCATTATCTTATCATTTTCAGAAAAAAATACACCCCCGCTGAATGAGAGCGCGCGCTACGGATGTCAACCGCAAACACAAGCCTTCAGAGTCGGACCCTGACTTTTTACTAAAAGAAAAACAAAGTCCGCTTCAAACTAGAAAACAAGCTGGGTTTCAAAGATTTCTCTCTACAGTTTTGATGCCGCTCCGCAGTGCAAACTGAGACAAACACCGGCGCAGGATAAACAAAGAAATGAATAAAGTCACGTTCACGTTACACGACATCATTCTGCCTCAGACAGCAGGAAATACAGCAGATTCAGGAAACTAGTCACAGCAGTGTGTCAGAGAAGATTAATAAAAAGAGAAACCAGCAGGGTTGTAAAACATTAGAGTATCATTTACTTTTCACTTGCATTTCATAAACACACACTCTCACTCTCTCTCTCTCTCTCTCTCTCACGCTCTCCTTCACACACACAAAACTCCTTTCTAGGGCCCTACTAATCACCACTGCACCCCCAAGCTTTTTGACGTTGTACATTAAGTCACCTCACTGACCCTTTCGTTGTAACATCCAGCTCTGATGCAGGCCTCTCCTGCCCCTGCGACTCTGTGCTGGTCTATTACTTCAAGTTGCATGTTTCTTTTTCTCCAGGCAGACCGAAATTATATCTCTACTTTGGCTGGCACAGAAGGAGCCCAATTAATGGATTATCCCAACTTTCCTCTCAAGGGGCTTGTTTTGAAACCCTGCCCACGTCCTAATGGTGGAGAACGCACCAACTGTGTGACGAGAGGATGCCAGCACACAAAAACAAAGCCTCGTATCGATATAAATATGAGCAGCTCTTTTGAGATTGATTGATTTATTATTTATTATGGTTCTTCTAGTTCAATACTTCAAATCAACTTCAATTCAAGTTTCTCCCTTAAAAATGAATAATTCTCAACAGTGTCAGTAGCTATTTTTGTGAGCGGTCACAGTGCAATGATGAGAAAATAAAGTACAATTACATGCAATTGGAAAATTTGAATCAGAGGGGAAAAAAAACCCTAATATATATATATATATATATATGATACACATAGCATCATTATCAGCTTTTATCGATCCACTGCTGAATGAAGACCTTCCCAAGATGTATTCATATATATATAATGCCATTGTGCTCTTTGGTTTTGCTTCTGTTTGAAGAGCTGGTTGTCTTGTTGGGAAGCTGGGGTTATGATGTGTATGCTTTGGTGACAAGTGATATACTGGTCTTCTTATTCTCAGGTCAAGTCACAAATCCAGCCCACAATGTAGAGTCACACATTGACTGATCTGTACAGACAGTGAACTCTCCCATGAGCCCATGAGACGACGGTGGAAGATGGCTGGGAGGACGATGTGGGGGTGGGGGGTGGGAGAGTTTGTGCTGCTCTGTGCTTAACCTGGCTGCTATTAAAACAAAAAAGAGAGAGAGATTTGACAGCTACAAACTGGATGTGTAATCAATCACTCAACAATCCATCCATGAATTCCTTGCATGGCTAATAAAAAATACCCATTCGCTTGCTAAAATAACGCATTAGACAACGAAAGCTCTTGTGTGTGTCCTTGCACCTGCCTCTGATTGCGGTTGACCTTTATCTTTTATTTTATTCCAACAGAGAAGTTTCAACGCTACTCAACCCGCCTACTCACTTCGCTCCAGTCCCGCCTGGCAGAGGGCAGATCCCACAAAGATGCCTGAATACATTTCCATAATCGAGAGGTGGTTTAATTCACACGGGCACAAACCCTGCACTTCCAGATGCATGCACGTTGTTTCTGCGATGTTTTTAACATTCCCTGTCAGTGAGAGAGTCTTCCATTAGCCTTTTAAATGTAATCTCCACCCCCCCTACACACACACACTCATTCAGACTTTGAAATGAAGTGGAACATCTGAACAAAAATAAACATTCTTGTTTCTTATTCTCTGTGGGGAAGCGAGTAGGGTGGGCCCTTTGTTCAATACTAAAATGACGAGAGAATCCTTTATGTTATACAACAGGTGAATAAAATGACATAATCAAAAAGGGCTGCATGTCTTCTTCTTTCAGAAACGTACACTATGGATAATGTTAAACATTAGGATGACAAATACAGCAGACAGTCCTGACGTCTGTCTCTTCAAAGACACCCAATAATAAAAAATAAAAAAAATCTACTGGGAAGGAAGATGTATATCAAGTAGAGTATAATATAGTCAAATCATTATCCTTCCTAAAAGGATTTTGCCAATTGGAGGAAGCACGAAGGGGTGCCAATCAGGGGGGAAGTGCAGTTATGTAGAAGCGGATGTTTTTTCCAGCATTTGATGAAGACGCCTGGGATGAGCGCTGCGGGCTCCGCCAACCCGTGGACCAGCTTCTGTATAATTCAGGGACGCGAAGGCAATCACACAATCATGTGTTATTGTTCGGCTAAAAACATCTGTCATTCAAAAGCAAAAAAATAAATAAATAAGATCAAATAAAAATAAAGATCGGAAGAAATAAAGAAACAAAACACAGCTTGGTGCTGCAAAGTAAAATTGGAAGAACAAAAAAACTAGGAAACTGAAAGGGGAAATGATTGTGCAATTAAAATGACAGACAAAAGAACTGCTGGATTTGCGGTAGAGGAAAGGAACTCAGACATCTATAAGAAGAAACAAACTAAATCAGATTGTCCTTCTAAATTCTCCCAACTCACTGGTTTACTGCAAAACAGCCAAATTACAAATGTAAATACTTTAAAATCTATGCTTGCTTATCAAAGCAACCCCAGGGGCACAAGTGACCTCACTGAGTATAACCAATGAACGCTCAATTGAATCCAGCTCTTGCAAGCCCTGCATGGATGATAAAAGATCATTGGCTAGTTGAAGCCAGCAAGCATGATGGGAAAGAATTAACCTCCAGGGGATGAGCAGAGGTTATGAAATTGGGACATACCAGAGAAGCACCTGGGGTATGTCCCAAGAAATAAAATGCAAAATTCAACATTGATGTCCATTTGCTAAGAAGATAAGAAATATTTTTAGGATCATTTTCAACTCCAGCACCCATAACCCCAAATTCATCCCTCTATGCACAATTAAAACTGACTACCTGTATCACTAGTATTATAATGGCATACATGACTGATGTGAACAGACAAAGACTAGGGTGATGTCCCTTGAAGCTTGCGGTGCCTTGGAGCAGCGTGGTGATGGAACAAACTGCAAAGTGACTCTTGTCCCTCTTGCCTCAGTCCTGTGAACTACAGACCAGATATTCTCAGATCACCAACCTGTCCCAAAGTACAGCATGGTGCAGCTCTGGAGACCAGAAGTCACCCCTGACACACTCACACCCTGCCCATAGCCTCCCTAGCTTGTATCTGCATGCAAAGCCACTACACAAGGTCAGCTGCCTCTTCAAACTCTTCACCTTCCCCTGGCGTGGCAAAGGAAAGTCAGCTGCACAGTATCACTACATAAAGCCCTCAGCACCGTACAACAAAATGGAGATGAAGAATATTTTCAGTTCTAGTTGGTGATTCATTAAGTAGCAAAGCCCCTAAAGAAGATAGCCGCCAGTCAACCTACCCACTGTACTATCAGTACACCCACTGCATTGATGGTTTAAAAAACTAAAGTAGATCTAAAGTTGCAAAATACTCCCTTCATTGTATTAATTTGGGGCTTGGTCCCAAACTCAAAATACTTTTAAACTATTTTGGGAGGACAGTAGTTTAAACATGTTCTTGTATAGGTTCATTCTTGCTCTTCAGTGGCATTATCTGAGTATCCGAGTTAAGCCCTGACCACTCATCTAAACGTGCCTAGTGGAAATGGGACATAAAATGTAAAATGAAACCTCTCTGTTCATTTGCTGAGAATATAAGAACCTGGTAACACTTTACATTAAGTGCCCCTAATTACTGTGCATTTACACTGTAATTACTTCTTAAATACCACTGTAATTATGCCTATTTACACTGTTTTACACTTTAATTGTGCAGGGTTACAATGTGTTTACTGTGCTAGGGGAACACTTTACATTTAGTGTCAACTAATTACTGTGTATTTACTTGGTAACTACCACTATAATTATGCCTATTTACACCTGTTTGCGCAATTGTTTTAAATGAATGAAAATACAAAAACTTCCATAAATTATGAGTTATCTGGAAGGCTCAAATAGACACAGCCCAGCGAAAATTTAATATTGCAGCTGATTGAACGGAGTTAAAACAGGTGGTATGTGAACCGTATATATAAACCATAATGACATCTCATATACTGAATTAGCACAGCTGTTATTATTAATGCTATTTTTGATGCAAGCGTTTGTTTTGTCGAGGTCTTCTAAACATTTTATAGTAAAGAATATCGTATAACAAAACAAAAAGAGGGGAAAACACATTATTTGCACATCGACAAAGACGGTGTTGAGCAGATTTGCGTGCGTGGAGTTTGTCGTTCAGGAAACCTGCGCTACTTCCAAAAACACTTGCTGGGGGGGGGGGGGGGGGGGGGGGGGGTATTTTTTCATGAAACCTTCTGCAGCTCATGCCTCACCATACCCGGATGTGAATCAATAATTCACTCTTTGTTCTGTTTCTCTCTCTCGCTCTCTCTCTCTCTCTGGAACAGCCGGGACTTGAAACCATTTCAAACCCAGAGCTCGGGTATATAATTACCACACAGATGCCCCCTTTGAAGGAAGACCATCACAATAATCCAACGCCACCTGAGACAATCCCTCACACCCCCACGTCTCCTCCAGCCCCTCAGTCGCTCCGACACCAGCCGTGAATTACGCACAGTGCACTGGGGGGGATGGGCGCCAGTTTCAGCACCGTGGACAGCACTCGTGTTGCTCAATGCGCCTCTAGACGGGATCGAGTCATTAAGCAATTAACCACAGCAGCCACTTCCCCGAGAAATTCATTTACACAGACACGCCAAAAATGAAGGACATGCATGGTTTGAAATCATTAAATATAAAGACACACACTGAGTGTAAAAAAACACTTGCTTCCCATGTAAGATGGCTTTTATTCCCGGAGACAATGTTTACGCTGCATCCATGCTTAACTTGTCAAATATCCGTGGGCTATGAAATCCACACAGGGGGCTCATATTTGGTTGATCAGGACCTCACCTAATAATACACAGACCCTAACCGAGTCCTTCCTTCCATCCCCAAGAAGCACCTTTTTAAAATCCTGTCCGATTAACACACAAAAACACGCACAACGGACAACAGCACACCGTGGATATCAAGAGCCATTTCCATCGTAGAAATATAATACGAATCGAGTGCTGTAAAATACATGCATATATGGAAAAATCAGCAACCACCCTTCAACAGACAAATCATCTCAGACGTGCACATCGTGTAATTCTAATCGGTTTCAGATAGATTTGTAACACAATTGTGGACGTTGTTTTATGATAACTGGGAGGTGACTAAAGAACCATCCCAGACGGATGCGGTCTATATGCGGTCCCAACCTTTATAGATGAGATCTTCGGTCTCCAGGTCAAAGCCCTCCCGGTGACACTTCCTCCACAACCCGGAGATGGTGGAGTTGAACTGGCGGCTGCAGTGGGACTCCATCGCCGAGGCAGCTGCCAGGAAATGCCGCCTGGCTCTGGGCAGAGCCCCGCTGCCCGCTCCCTTCCCTCTCCTGCTACTAGTATCCTTGGGAGGCATGCGGAGGGGGAGGTTGTGATTGGAGATATAAATGTACCCGGGATCAGTCCTCTTGTTGGCGTAATTCTTGCACCTTTCCCGGTGCCTCCTCGCGTCCGTCTCGTACCAGTTATCCGTGCAGATGGCCATCGCTAGCAATCCTAACGCGCAAAATGCCAGAAACAGCCCAGTGCTCGTTAGGATCTTCATGGCAGCCATCTTCCCGTCTCGCTGGAGAATCCAGATAGGCTCCTTCTTCGGGTGCCGTGATGAGATCCCGGACAGAAAGCGCAGGGCACCTACAGCTCTCCGCAGCTCGCCTCTCCAGACATGGTGGATGGCCGTACAAAAACCCCTGCTCGAGCTACAAATGCCTCCTTTTGTTTGGGTCCTCCAGACAGATGGGGTATTTTTTTGTTTTTTCACATCATCTGTGTGGGTTTCGGTGTTGATCGAGGATGGACGGAGACCAATGCTGGGAGGATGGCTCGATGATGCAATGCTTTCTCCGTCCTCCTGGGATCTGGTGTGGCAAATCAGGGCGGCACAAAGCGCTGACAGAAATCACACACCTTCGCCCTGTGGAGACGGGCAGCTCTCAGGCGCTGGAGCACTGGCTCTGTGAGATCACAACAACAACAACAACAACAACGTTAAAGTTAAAAATAAAATACACATTCATCTTTTAAAAACTATGTTGTACGTTTGTTTAATGATACGTTTGAGTGGTGAAAAGTAAATATCCGTTTTAAGATGTGTAACTGTGTGGTATCAAACTGGTTACATGGCTTTCACAGGACAACCAGTGTGTGTGATGCGGAGAGGAGTGCGGCGGTCCTGGGCCCCATCTGAACCCCGCCATCTGTTTGCTGACCCGCGCTTTGTTAGGGTCACTGCCGGGGTGAAGGGGAATTGCACACAATGTCATGGAAACAGATTATGTTAGTTAATATCTAGCAAAAGTGTAGTGCGTTTCTGGGGCTTTTGTGTCGTCACAACGTTCTCACAACGTTGTAGCGGCGTAATATTGTTAACTGCAGGTGGGCAACGTTCTGCTGAATATGTATTGGATTATTTAAGATAATTGTGTCTGTGCTTCCATTTTCCAGAGGGGCGTGATTGGGTCTGACCACAATCTTAGAGAAGCACAGGAGCGCAGTGGCCCATCTGTCGGCTCCCTAATGGTGACAGCAGCACTTACACACCGGGCGTTATTTCTGCCGCGGGATGACCGGTGATGGAACCCCCCCCCCCATCACACACACACACACACACACACACACAGACAAACAGATACACACACACACACACACACACACACACACATACAGATACACACACACACACACACACACACACATACAAACAGATACACACACACACACACACACACACAGACAAACAGATACACACACACACACACACACACAGACACACAGACACACACACACACACACAGACAAACAGATACACACACACACACACACACACACACACACAGACACACACACATACAAACAGATACACACACACACACAGACAAACAGATACACACACACACACACACACACAGACACACAGACACACACACACACACACAGACACACAGACAGACAAACAGATACACACACACACACACAGACAAACAGATACACACACAAACACACAGAGACAAACACAAACACACACACACACACACACAGATACACACACACAAACACACAGATACACACACACACACACACAGCTACACGACCTCTGGAACAACGCTCCAGGGATATTGTTGAATATAGCCCACACCTTAGTAAAGAGTAAAGAGACCAATGACATGATGTCATGCATGCATATAAATAAACACGAAAATCAGCACTGACCAATATAGTTATGCCAGTATGTTTTTAATACTTTTGAATGATGTTCGAAATTCAATTAAATTTCCAAACAAAGCTATGCCACTGTTTCCCGGTCACACAATATAATTAAATAACCACTAGAAGGTGATATGAATTTTCAGATTTGCCGTGTTCACGCCAAGTCAACCAGTGGCTTTGCGGTTGGTGTTTCTCAATTACAGCTTCATTTTCAATCTCCTAAACTCTTATGTTGAGTTTTTGGCAGCAGTTATCACCTAAGTTAAATGGTGTTACAAACCTGAAACCGTGGTTTTAAAATAGCCCAAGGACATAAAGGGAAAATTAAAATAAAATCTAAATTTTTCATGTGCGTGTGTGTATAATTTAATAGGTCGTGTGAAGGATGTCTCTTATTGTGTAACATGTCGTCATTGAAGCAAAGCCAAACTGCACGAAATAACATCTCTTACAGAATAAGACACGCTTCACACGGTATATTAAGACATTATAAACCACACAGGTAAGGATTAGACACACAAATATCTTCACAGTGGGGAAACATACATGTATTTAGTAAAATTAACAATCAACTCTCTTTCTACAAATGTTTTGGTCCAGATCCGCTGTAACCGACCTACAGATGCGTTTTCAGGCTAGTAATGGTAACACAATTATAAATAAATTACATGCTGTGAAACTTGCACCACTAGCATTAAGTGTCCTGAAGCCTCATGGATAAGTGAAGATTTTTTCATACTCTGATAATTCTATAAACAGAATGACATGTATACACAAGATAAGAAATATAGTTTTGTTTGGGAAATGCTGCTCTGTGATTGACTGGTTTGCCATATGTGCTTTATAATTTGATATATTAAGACACACACACACATAATATATATATGTGCCTGACATAAATAGTCTATACACAGTCTATACACAGAGAGTGAGCTATTGCATTATTATTTTATCTTTACACATAACCAATATCAGGCATTTTAAATTCTTGTATTATGATGTTAGTTAAAGAAGATGGTGCAGGGGGGGGTAGAATAATTGTTCAACAGCACTGTGAACACAGTGTAGAAGATATAAACATAGTGAATGTAACGCAGCAATGGAAATATGATGTTTGAATTCAATTTACTGCATAGCTTGAAATGCTAAGAAATATTTGTTTTCCTTTTTGCATTGCTATGGGCCTTGGATTGAAGTCGACCTTGGAGGGAATTTATTTAGTAAATTATTCTAAATGGTGCAAAGAGGCCTTTTTAAGAGAGGATGAATCACGAAGTCTGAACACTGAGAGCAGGCTTATGATAAATAAACCCTACGCCCATCGAGCATCGATAGGCGTGAACAGATTTGACAGATGGTCTTTGCAAGAGAAATGCACCTAATTAAATACATTGATTATTGTGCATTAAAAAAAAATCAATGCATCGGTTTTAAATTTTTATCACCTGAGATTATAGGATAAAGATAAACAATCTCCTAACTGGTGTTGATTTGATTTGCATGGTGGAAATACTGGGTTTGAATACTTGATCCATATGAAGAGTGATATTTTCATGATACTCACTGTTTACGTAGTATGTTCTTCAGGTGTGGATGTTGCAGGATTTTCCCAGTGCAACTTTCCACGCAGGAAACCCAAATTGCCTTAATGAAAGACAGCCTTTGCATTAACAAAATTGCTTACACTATGCTTTGGGATGTAATCAGGTAGAAAGTGCATTGGGGCCCCCCAGTTTATTGCACTCCTGTGTGCAGGGTTTCGGGAGGCTGCGTTAGCTCATGTCTTGTGCACCAAGCTGTCCAACATGGCTGGAGACCCCTGGCTGTTGTTTTTGGTGCCCTGGCTTGTTCTGAAAAGATATTTAAGAGGAATATCTTCACTTCCAGACATCCCAAGGTAACCTAGTGCTAAATGAGGCAGCCTGGAGATTGGCTGTTTTCAATAGGTTGAACGCACTGATGTGTCCGAGAGAGGAAACGGGATGCAGCCAAAACAGACAGTGGTATTAAAACAGACTCGGTGATTCCCTGTCCTTAGACTTTTAGACCTAGTTTTTATTTTTAAAGAGTGGTAATACTTTGCATCCATTGTATGGAGATACAGAGGTTAAATACAGATTTGATTTTGCATAAAATCCTACCTCAATTCAAGAGAGCAGTGCATAATTTACCCATAAAAAACATACAACATACAAATATGTTTGGACAGCCAACATCACTACTGAATGCATCTCTCCAAAATATATTTCTTCAGATCAGAAACTGAAGTACAAGAACATTTTTTGATGATTGAGAAAGCACAATGATTTGTACACACAGTTGAAAAACATTCTGTATATACTGGGTACAACCTATTTCTGGGTCTCACAGGTCTTCAAAGTTATTGATTCAGTTTTCTTACTGGGGGGGGGGTTGAATCTAGCAAACAGAACAGTGTTTAGGAAAAATGTAATTAAGAAAAGAAAAGTACAGTGATAATTTCTTGGGAATTGTGCTTAAAAAACTGCCATCACTCCAGGTGCATAAATAAGCTTTTACCAGTGTGTTGTTTTTGCTGGATGTTTAGTGACATTATACTGATCATGGAGATTTCCTTAGTAATAAAGGAAATATACAAGCCAAATTCCAGGTGGAAATGAAAACATTCAATCAGCTTCACACTAGGCCCCCACTGCGGTGTCTATCTGAGATGCCATGGAGAGATGTTCTGTGTCTAACAGAAACAAGACAATACACATGAATGAGCTCACCAGGAAGCAGCACTATTAACTCAATGAAACATGTATTTATTCCATCATCGTTTAAATATTGCAACTGATGCTTCTCATTTGGCTTCCTCTATCAACACTAATTTAAATAAGTGTTCAGCTTATTTAAAAGCAATCGTAAAGCCTTGGAAATTTGATCATAAAGTGCACAAAAAAATGTCAGCCACTGCCTTAAGGTGATAGGCAAGAGTTGGCTGCAAACAAGCAATCTAAGCTTTATAAATCTCTCAGGAGTATAATCATCTCAGGGCCTTAAAAATAATGGTGTTGATGCATAATTGCTTATTAAAAAGACATATTCAATTGTCTGTTGAACTATAAATTAATTTTGGAAGCACTGAACTACTAAACAATGAACTACTAAAGCTACAATATATCCATCTGAAAATATGAGGAATACTAATGAATAATTTGTAGGCTTGGTTTAGAACTGGCCGACCAAATAACCGATTTTAAATGTTTAACGTGTTTAACGTAATCCAGAGAAAAATCAGTTCTGAACATTTTTACAGTCCTGTTTCCATATCATTTACCTTTGTTGGGGTTGTCCATAATTATTTTCTGGGTAGGGCTGCACTTGTATGTTTTTCACTTTCTGTTTCCTGTGCATTACGCTTCTAGTGCACAGACTAGCTATGCCAATTAACACTGAAGAGACAATGATGAAAACCACCTTTACATGCCTCTGAGTTCAAGAACTAAATACAAGCGAGTGCATCTCGAACCAGAACCGGATAGCGAACGACGTCAACTCCAGGCAGGTTTGAAGCTTCACAGATATATACACCAGTGGCACTGCACATCAAGCTTTCTATAAGGAGGTCCCCTTTTCCAGAGATGTGTTGCCTTGCCTGGCTGGAAGCAGAGACTATGAGCTGAAGGTCCAGCAGTGTCCAAAGCACAGATGTAGGTGGGAATCCATATACAAGACAAGGCAGGGTGACACTTTGGCCTAGAGACACACTGTGGTTCACAGGCTTTTGGTAGTTTGCAAGTTATTAGCGACACAGTAATACTGACAAATATCTCTTTTACTGATGGATTCTAAAATTAGCCAAGGGCCTTGGTAGCAGCAGCCCAGGGGTGAAATCCAGTGTACTACGGGTTCTGGAGAGCCGTTAGTTAAACAAGTTGATTCACTGTGTTGTCTCACACTACCATGCTTCTCTGGGAAACCTTGACGGAGGCTGGAAGATATCCACATAGATGGACATCTCATCTGTGCCAACTGCATTTTCAGCTTGGCAAGTATAGATTCCTGCCAATTGACACCTTGGTTGGACTCTTAAAACGTGATTACCAGAAGATGGATCAAATACAGACGCAGCCTTCTTTCGATCAGGGGACAGCCAGTTTCCCAGAGGCTCTGCATTTTAAAGTAAAGGGACCTACCTCTTTAACCAAAGATGTGTTCATCTTGGAATCTGCTTATCTTGGCGACCCGGCAAGAAAGGCTCTTGATGGCCTCAGGTCTGGGGGGCGGTCACAAACATACAGATGACTGACCGCATTGTCTAATATTGATTGGTTTGCAGCCATCCAGATGTTAGAGCAATTGCAAGACCAAGAATTACCTGTGGCAGAAAATGTCTTAAGTGCCTTGGCTTCAGAAAACAATTTGTGGTTTATGGCCTGGATTTTATTATTGGACAGGGATAAATATTCCAGAGCTGTGGAATTTGAAAACCATTGCAGGCTCACTGAAGCGAGCGCATTGTTTTGCAGATTTACAATGTATTCTTGATTGCTGAAAGGTTAATGAGTGAATGAGTTGTTTTGGATGTAGAGCCCCTGCAAAGCAACTAGTTTGATAAATGACTTTTGCCGGATTGCATTGCCATTTAAAATCAACTTAGTTAGGAGAGGGATTATCACTAAAGAGCAGCTAAGCAGAGAACGCAAAAGGTTTTGTGTAAATTCTGTATTTCTAGACTGCCAGTTGCAGAAAATGTATTGCAGCAGGTGTGAATATGATTTAGAGAGATGTTGAGTACCTTCAGTTTAGGCAGGAGAAAAATACAGTTTCCCGTTGAGAGGAAATTTCTGGAGAGGTCAAGTACCCTTAAATTAACCAGAGCACTAAAAGCTATTTGGTTAACCTCCCTCAAGTTATTCGACTGAGGTTAAGGAATCTGAGGTGGACAAGCCCATTGAAGGCACTGTACTGCAGTGACGATTGTTGGAAAGTGTGAGCTGCTGAAGGAGTCTGAATGATTTCATAGCATCAGTGAGAAAAACCGTCAAGTTGTTGTTAACCAGGTGAACGCAGTGAGAAAGTAAGTGCCTTCAAATGCCAGAGTAAATGGTGTGCATTCGATTGTTGTAAAGATGGAGAACCGAGAGTGAAGAGCATCCAAAAAAAGCATATGGTCCCAATGCCTGGTTATGGTTGTACTCCAGATGCAATTCCACCATCGCTAAAGCCTACAAAACTCAAGCCTTTTATGAATGCAGCCGATTGTACGAGTCTAAAACAATTAGTTCAGCACAGACATCAGATTATTCTTCATGTTCAACAGCCTGAGAGAGGGAAGAACTATGAAGGTGTCTGCTGAGATGATGTCAACACATTCCTGCAAAGGCTGAGCTGCTCCAATACTGGAAAACCACAGAAGACCTTTGAAGGGATTGTGGTTAAATTATTGTAATCCAGATTTATCCTATGCAAAGATCTGTTGACCCCTTTAAATGCATCTTCCTTCAGACAGCTAATCTCATTAAAGAACAGGTTCAAAGCAGGCAAATCAAGAGAGACCGGCAAATTTTCATGATGCAATCCAGAGGGCGCTATTCTTGGTCAGCTGAGTGTCCAAGAATTTTCTCAGGTCAAAAATCTGGGAAATCCTGGATAGCATTCTCGGACAAATCCGGAAACAGAAGACTAACAACCCATCGAAAGCTTAACCACCGATGACAAGTAAGCCAATGGCATTGAGGAGAAGGGTCTTTAAACTGGAGAGCGATTAAAATGCATTTCCCACAATGACCTGGATCGAATTGTCACTTAGCACAAGGAACTCCAGCTTGGGCAGGCCGAAAAAGGTCTGGTTGTCAAGCGACATGATTGCATTGTTGCTCAAATAAGAACATGAGAACATAAGAGTTTACAAACGAGAGGAAGCCATTTGCTCATTGGTGTCCATTAATAACTAAGTGATCAAGGATCCTATCCAGTCTGTTTTTGAATGTTCCCAAATTGTCTCTTCAGCCACATCGCTGGGGAGTTTGTTCAGATTGTGACGCCTCTCTGTGTGAAGAAGTGTCTCCTGTTTTCTGTCTTGAATGCCTTGAAGCCCAATTTCCATTTGTGTCCCCGGGTGCGTGTGTCCCTGCTGATCTGGAAAAGCTCCTCTGGTTTGATGTGGTCGATGCCTTTCATGATTTTGAAGACTGAAATCAAGTCCCCATGTAGTCTTCGCCAGGAGGCGCAGCTGTGTCAGTGTTACAAAAGCTCCTGAAGGGATTACACTGATCAAGTTGCTCTTCAGCCTGACCTTCACAGCTATAGTTGCAGTCCACTTCCGTAGAATCCAAGAAGCAGCTACATCTAGACGGGCAATGAGAAGGATCGCATTTTGCATTGTTCAGGTACATTAGCAGGAGGAGCACCAGGTTGTGGCAAGTTGTTACTGCCATTGGAAAAGGACATCATCCATTCCTCATCTGAGCGAAACAAAGAAGCGAGGCTCTGAGGAGCACTTCTCCTGAAGCAGCAATTACTGGTCATCATATTTCAAGGTAGTGACATCACCGCAAACACAACTTGCCCTTTCAACAAACGGCTCTTGTGCAAACTTGTTACGCCATTCTGTTTAAATCATCTGCAGTGGCCTCTTAGTCAAGACAGGAGGATATGAAAATTATCTAGTCTGTTTAATCTTTCAAACAGAGGGCAGGGGTGGAAGTTTGGGGCTGTGATGAAAGAGTACAAAGGGGATACTCAAAGTGTTTCACATTCAGTATAATAAAAACATACTAATAATGCAAACAACTAAGCAATAATAATAATAATAGGAAACCTTTAGAATGAGCAGGATATGTCAGGGAGTTAAGAGTCAAAAGCAAATGCTACAAAGAGCAAGTTCCAGATGCTGCCTGGGCAAATATTATCGACAAAAAAATGATTTCCTGCAGTTTGCCAAGGCCATTCAAGAAAGGCAAAAAGCTGATGCTATAGTGGAATTTGTTCAGCTGCAGGGTGAAGCGTAATTTCAATTCCTCACAATGAGAGGGAAATTAAAATGTATTTTATTGCTCTGGGACTGCGGCCTTATTTCCTGCACCCTGTTTGACAAGCTCTCCGATACCCTTTCGGGGTGTTTACTTTTGCGCAAAGGAGGCTGACAAAGGCAATGAAACCAAATGTGAGGGACCTTCAAGTAAATAATAAAATCTGTAAGAAAACTGTCAATTTGCTTTTCAGTGGTAGCTATTCCGATTCTGATCAGAAAACGGTGAAGGCTAATAGTTATAGGCTGGGTTAATAAGATGTTATCTTTTAACTTTGACAGCTGGCAGTTTCTGTGCCTATTTATTTATTTCTTCTTTACACCGTGCAAATCCAAAATGATCAACAGCAATTAGACAAGTTAATTTTCTCTCATACAAAAAACAAACCAAACAAATTTTAAAGAAAAAAAGTCTATCCTCCACCCACTGTCTGTCGAGTGTTGAGTCACTGGATTTTCAATTACGCCATTGTATTAAAAAAAACACTCGAACTGTAGCCACTCGCGTTCCCTTTCACAAGCAGCCTCTGCATCAATCTGCACAAAATGATATTCCAGAAAGCCCTTCACCGGGGGATATTAGGGGCAGGGAAGTGATAATTACAGTGTGCTGGAGAAATGTGCTCATGTGAGTAGAGCCAAGTGCTTTAATAGAGAGGGAGGAAATGGGACTTCTGTGTTTAGGTGAATGAATGAAGGCTACCTCTGGCCCATTGCCTTTTAGTTTAATCCCCCACTTAGCTCCTTTTGCAGGCAGACATTTCCACAATGGATTTAGTAAGTAAAGGACTCCCCCACCCACCCCAAAGCTAAATAAAACTGCTGCACTACAAAAAACTGTAAATAAAGAGATAGATAGATGGATAGATATCCATTAAAATTACACATGCACACTTTATTTGTGCCGAACCTGTGCAAAACTACTTAGAGAGAGAAAACAACACGTAACATATTAGCTTTCAATAAAGGCATTTCCAAAACAAACAACACTTGGCTGGAGAAGACGACGACAAAAAGTGCAAGAATCCCGAGTCTGTTGTTTCTAGTCTATTTGCGGTTATGCTGCGGTGCATTCATTTTCTAAACAAAGAGAAAATTATCAAAGTCTTCAAGCTATTTCGGTTGGGAGAACAAACTACTTCCCCTCTGCTGTCAGCATGCATAACGCACTGCGAAAGCAATAGGCAAAATACACCTAGGCAGTGCGATTATCTCTCTGACATTTTGACCGTATTGATGGTGTTACTGGTGGGGCGGGGGTGTAGAAGCTGTGATTCTCATTTATAAATCTACAGAAATTCACATTCACACTTGGCCAGGTAGTGAATTTCATGCAAAGACATGAAGACCAGGCAGCTTTCAAAGGATCAGTGTAGCACCCAGACACTGCATAGATCAGACCGTCCCTCCAAACTGAGCAGCTGGACCAGAAGAAAACCGGTGAGGCACACCACTGTGAGGCCAACAACAAAAATTAAAGAGCTACAGCGCTCAATGGCTGAGATGGGAGAAAATGTGCACCAGGCCAGTGTGCAAAGATGGTAGATACTTCCCCAAAAAGACATGTGGCTGTAATTGCTGCCAAAGCTACTTCCACCAAATATTGAGGTCTGAACACTTACGCAATAAACAAACAAAAAAATGTCTTTAGCTTTTGCTGGCATTTTCTGTAACTTATCTGACCCTGTTCTTGATTGGGTAAAGCTTAGCACGATTTAGTTTGCTCTTCTCAAAACCTTACATGCAATGAAATGTTTCCAACAGCAGTGCAATAAAACCTTTTGGGAGCATGTGCGTGTGTGCATGTGCATATACATATCATCATCAGACCACTGCTGGATGAAGGCTCCCCAAGATGTTTCCACTCGTTTCTATCTACAGCTTTCTTCCATGTCAAATGCAAAGTGTAGGATTTCATCTTCTATGTGCTTGTCTTCTAGGTCTTTTTAAATTAATTTTAGAACTTCCTTTTTCCTTCTTTGATCTGTTCTTGCCGTGTGTCCGGCCCATCCCATCGCCATTTTAACATTTTCACACTTTCAACAATGTCACATTTTCATTTTTTCTCTGCTCCAGTCGTTTCTTTTTCTCTCTATTTTTATTACAAGCAGACATCTTTTCTCTTTCTCTCTCTCTCATATATATGATAGATCGAGAGAGGATGTTGCCATAGAAACGGACAGCTTCAGCGGAGGCGCTTATTTGGGCTCCCAGGACAGACTGACAGGCCGGGTGTAGAGAATTGATGAGTGAAGGTGGAGGCCCAGTGGGCTCCGGGAATCTTCTTCAGAACAGCACCGCGCCCAGCAGACCGTGACTGATTCCTGGTGAATGTGAACACAGGCGAAACTCCCCCTGGCCTCCTGTGTGGAGTCTGACATCTGGACGCCGTTGTCTAAGATTGCTGCTGCCTTACAGAAAAACCCACGGCTGGTTTTAAGACCGAACCATACATTATATTAAACTGCAGATGATAATAATAATAACAATCATAATAATCATCATCATCAACATCATCCAAACTAAACCATCTACCCAAAGGCACATAGTATAACTGCAATGAAAGAAATCACACAACTGCTGTAAAACCAAATCTGTCTGATCAAGTCCATATTATAACCAGGACATGTTCTCAACACGATTAAAACTGCTGAATGAAGAAATAGTGCCTACACTATCTTTTAACACAATGGCAAACCTGGATTAAAATCAATTGGGAACAATTCAGTTATTCTACAAGTGGCCTCCTTCAGCAGGTCAAAGATCAGAGGTTTCTGATCACTGATTGTATTTTCATTGCTCAGATTTTTCATTTATTGATTTTATTATTATTGATTGATTTATGAGCACCGGCAACCATTTAAAATATCATTGTTGCTCACATGCTAGTCAGTTATGTTACAAAGATTTAATTTAAATTTAAAATCAATTTGTTTTCCAATATATAATATTTTTAGGAACACCAACTTAAAAATGTAAATTATATATTATACATATAGATGTTTGTTTGTTTATCATCTGGATTCAGTTTTATTTTTATTCGTTTGAGTTCCGAAATAAGGCGAACAAGAAATTGAACAGTGTGTGAGAGTGCATGTGCGTGTGTGTGCGTGTGCACGTGTGCGAGTGGGACATTGTGCAATAAGTCCACTACACACCTTAAACGGGTCGATTGCACAGGGACACACACAGGGGACTTGTTCAGAGAAATAAAGAGCAGGTATAAACTTTAGAGTTTGCAAAACAGTTTAATAAGTTAGTAACTGCAAACAAAAAGAATCCCAATAAGCAGGAGTGGTGAGTCTCTTTCTAAAACCATATTCGGACTGTAAATCTAAAACTAAGGGAGGACCTGACCAGAGGGTATAAGGCGTGTTCAAATGTAACTATTGCCGTTCTGTCTGTCAGTTATTGCACGGATAAAAAGCTTAAAAATATAAGCTGCGACTCTACAGAGACAATGTGGATAGGTATGTGCACTTAAAGATTCATAATATAATATATATATATATATATATATATAAAATTAGAGATTTACAAATCAGATGTTCACTCACTCAATTTAAAGAAAACCTGACTATAAATACATTTAATTTAATATATGTACACACATTATATATGTACACACGTAAATCAGTCAGTACGATCGAGGGAAGCTACACGGACCTGATAAGTTTATTTTTATGTGGATTGTAATAATTATTAGAAAAGGAAATTTTAGAGGAGTTTGGTGATGTTTGTTTGGTTGGTTTGTTTTTTTTATTTAATAATTTGACTGGGCGGCTTGCAAATCTCTGGCTAAATCGAAATGGAATCTGGGCTTGTGAAGCAAACCATGCTCCGCTAAGCAGCTTAAAAACAACAAAAAAACAAAGATGACAAACAGATTTATCTGTTCATGTGCTTTGTTTCAGTCATCGTCTTTGCTCTGCTCTTTTCACCCTGGTCATCAAAATGTAAATGCAGTGGGTTACATCAGACGGGCCCTGCCGTATCAAAACGAACAGCCCCTGGGAAACGGAGGACACCTAAGCATAAAGTGGAGATGACCCTAACAGGCCTATACCTGGAGGACGAGACTAGAAGAGGCCGAAATTCAGTTTCCAAAGTGTTCGTTTTCATACAGCAGGGCTCTTTGAAGCCATTCAACTCAGGGTGCCACAAGAATCTCTCTCCCCTTTGTTACCACAGTTTACAACTAAATAATATAAAATAAAATATGCAGTCGTGGATTCAACTCAATCGTCACCAAAATTACATTACATTACAATTTATCCGTGGAAGGAACACATCAGCTACCCCTGTCCCCGTCCATCGATGTTGTCTTCGGTGTGACGTTGCATCTGAAGAACACGGCACGTCAGCGTTTGAGGAACCGTGCAAGTCACTTTGGATGAAGGCGTCTGCTGAGTGACGGGGAAGGAGGGAGTGTGAATGTCGCCTCCTCACCCGGAAAAACTAAAAACGAAAATGAACAGCACCAACAGACTGAGGTAAACATGTGAAAGTGCTTTGTGGGGAGGAATGAGTCGAACCGAATGCCCTTCCCTCCGTTACAACCCCCTCCCTTTACACAACGAGAGAAGTGTCCAAAATATTCTTGCACAGCCCTTTCAAGCAAACAAAAATGATGACAGTGAAGATACTCCACACAGTAGGGTCACTGCAAATGGACCAGCCAACACGGAGCACAAGGTTTGACTTATTTTCCTCCCAAAACACAAAACAATGAAAATAAAAGTGGCTACTCAAGTTCAGTTCACACTCCCCGTTTTCAAAGGCCAAGGATCGTCCTCATAAACATCCTGAGATCTCGACGCCTGTCTCCACATGAACGCAAGGCTAACATCTCTCCGCCCCGAGCTTCAATCCTCCGGTATTTCAGGCCGGTTTGCTTTCCCATCTGGCGTGTGAACCCGGCTGGCTGTGTTCATGTGGAGCAGGAGTGCACTTCTTTGGCTGGCGAACTTCGTACCTGGCCTGTAGGGAGAGATGCCGTGTTCAGATTTGGGACTCTGAGGGATGGAGCTGCTCTACAGATTCACGTGGATTTGTGTAAAGTTGGCAGGCTACTCTTTTTCCCTCATTTTTACTTTCTCTCTCTCCAGTCAGTACGATAACTTCAAGGTCATCTGCCTCCTGTGAGCCTCACGGTGCGGAGCAAAGGATGCTGGGGAAGTCAGGGAAAGATCTTCAGTGTTGATTGTCAGATAACTTCCGGGTGGGATTTCACAAGACCGAACAGACTTGAGAAATGATAGGTGGGGTGGGAGAAATGTGTTGCACTTCCAGGGACAGTAAAAAAATACTGTTCTCCAGGAGTTATTAAAGCTAAAAAGAAGAAGAGTGTCTTTGTCCCTCATGGTTAATCTTCACACGGTGAAGTTTCTTTAGGGTTCAGTCTACTATTGTGGACATCAGGAGCATCACTGCTATTCCACTGAGCAGGAGACCGATCTGCTGAAGGGAATTTCTGCGAAGACAGAGGACACCGTGAGTTACAGACATCCTCCGTAGGGACGCTCAGTGCTTCAGCTGCGGGAGAGGAACCATTAATCTCTCGCCTGCAAAGCGCAGGGTCAGGGATGCCCTAAAATACAAAATGCAGGTGCACACACATCACGTAACCTTAGCATTACTGGGAACACTAAAGGAATTTCCCTACAATTTCCTTACACTTAAATTATTCACAAGTATCCAAATCTATGAAGTTTGTAAAACTGCTGACAGGGCGTGAATAAGACATCCATCAGTTGGATAACACTGGTGGCAGGCAGGAGATGCCAAAAACAGACAGACAAATAAATAAATAAACACCCTTATACACATTTAAAGTACAGTTATGAATATATATTTTGAAACATGCAAGCAATTTTTTTTTTCCTTTAAAAATAAGAAAAAAGCCTGACAGCGCTTTCCCTTCCTGTAAAACAAATAAATAACCTTCCCATCAGTAAGCAGCTAATTAATAGGGCTCCTTCAGACGGATTTAAATTCAAGGCTGGTATTCAGAGTAGGAGCTCCTGACGGTGGGACCGCGTTCCCTGTATTGATGGCTTCTGACAGCCCGGCGCCGTGCAGCAGCTGCGCACATCTGCTCCCAGGGACAGCGGTGAGAGAAGCCCAGTGCCATGCAGCTGGACCTCCAGGGCAAACGGCAGACGACCGCCGCCCCTCGAGAGGAGCAAACCACCGGGACACCTTCTGATTGTACAGCACGTTGCAGGAGCACTGACACTTTGAAGGGTATGAGAACGCAAGTGCTCACAATACAACTGAGCTTCAGGGAAGGCATGAGTGACACTAAAACAAAGGCTTTGGCAATCTCTTTCATTGAAGAAAAAAAAATTACGAAAAAAATATATAAATGGTGATTTCTAATCACTTGATCAGTTCCCTGTTCTATTGAGGAGAGACCCCGTGCCAGGAATTCCAAAATTATTCATCCATCAAAATCTTGATGTTAAGGGACCAAAAATACTTATTTTAATAGAATTAAATTAACTTGTGTTGGATTGTTTTGATTGACTGATTTAGCTTTATATTCAGTGAATCCCCCATTCACCCAGGATGCCTACCATTTAAGACAGTGTAGCACTTAAATCTGCACAATTCTTTCTTGAGCAGTTTTAATCAGTTTAATTCTGTGGGGAGGCAATGCACGACACCCTATAAAGGATTTGTGATCAATGACCCGCAGTACAACTTCATCCCTACATCCCGCAGGTACCTGGGATTGGTCTCTTGGAGCAGATCGGGCACAACGTTGACCAGAGCAATGTAGAGGAAGCCACCCGACGTGAACGGCAAGATCCACGATGCAGCATTTTCTGAGGAGGCAGAACATAAGCACATCTACATGTGGAGTTCAATAAAACCTGAACAGATCAAAACAGAAGTTAAAACTGGATGTTAAGAGTTTTTCCTGCGTTCTGAAGCCAAGTTCATTCTATACCGTGCGTTTGGTGTTCGAGGGGTTGGTGCACTAAAGCAGATTAAAAATCACTCTTTAATAACTGCATTAATTAAGGCACCTCCATTAGAAAAGTAACAAACAAAAGACAAGCCATTTTACATGTCTCATTGCACTGTGGATTAGTGACCCAAGAGCAGCGTTAGGAGGTTCCTTGAATGGTTTCAGCCAATTAGAAGTGAGATCATGGCTTGGCTGGGGGCTCCATATACAGGAAGACGTTTGCATTAGGAAGCATCCTGTATTCTTCCAACTATGACAGGTTCGCAAATCCCACTGCTGAGACTCTGATCTTAGCGTTTGGACTTCAATGTCTCCTGGGGAAGAACCAGCAATCGGGTTAAATCAAGCCTTCCAGTGACCTGCCGCCAACTATTGTCTGTGGGGTGTTGGGCGGCGGTGTGATGCTCTCAGGGACTGCGGAGACTCACCTGCTCCTTTGGGAGACTGTGCGCACAGTGCAAAGCAGGCGCCCAAGACCCCCCCCAGGGCGGTATACAGCTGCATCTTCGCGGCGCTCCAGCGGTCGAACCCGGCCCTCAGGAGAATGGCAAAATCTCCCACCTGCAACCCAAATAAAATGGCACTGAGAAGCTGCTGTGGCTAGGCAACAGGACATGCAGGCTCTCTTTTGGAGACACTTTCACTGTCTTTATATGAATCGCGCATGTGCGTGCAAAACACATGCATGACTGGGCCCTGTGAATGTGCATCTGAGGAGGTGTCAACATTGGCAATCCAATGCTCTCTCTATTCCCTGTCCCTGAGGCCCCGAGTCCCTGAAATTCTAACCCCCTTACCTCCCCCACCCAGCCCTGCCCTGCCCTGCAACCACTGAACTCTTCTCCTTTTCTTTACTTTGGTTTACCGATCCCCTACTCACTTTCTTCAATAAGAGGCGCTTTCACTAGTTGACAGAACATCCCACTACAGGTGTAAAGGCTGAACATCCTGTCCGCAATCACGAACCATAAACCGTTGCCTCCCTCAGAGGTCTACACATCTCTTAATTCGACCTGAGCTGTCCGAGTCACTGTATGAAACTGTACCTGCTGTTGAACCACCCTGCGAGAAGCAAAATGAGCAGCTGAAAAAAAAACACTTTTTATACACGATTTTCTCTCATGCCCTCGGTTTAGGTTTATTCTAACAGCACTGTGCTGTTACACAACAGGCAATGCGCTACAAACCCACATCAGGAAATCAATACTTTCCTCCTGTTAAAAGTACTCTATTCCTCGCAGGAAGCAGAGGGGTGAAAACTTTGCCCCTTTTAATGCTAAATGCATCTCTCTGCCGTTTCTCTGGGTAACCAAAGCCTTTTTCACTTTAGGCTGTTAGAACATCATAATCAAGCTGTGTTACAGTTCAGGAAAAAAGTCTATATATTGTGAGGCTGAACATCTCCAAGCGGCCCCCACCTGCAGTGTGGCTTGTGCAGTTTTAGCAGAAACAACAAAAAACAGCATTCATTTTAGTTCAAGCAGTGTTTTTCCAAAGATATCTTAATCAACACAGCTACGCGCAGGGAAGATGGAGACCCGTGGTGATATTTACCCACCTCGTGTGGTATCTCGTGAAGAAGAATGGCGAGGGTCGTCAGGAAGCCAACCTGTCGGGGGAGAAATACAGAGTTACTCTTCGGCAGTGGCTTGCATTGGTCCCCTGAGAGACGGCTACCACCCCAGGCTACGAACACAGAACTGTGGCAACCCACTGATGATACCACGGGGTTCAAAACAGTCGGAGTTGATTCACTGTCAACAGCCATCTCTGTGTACTTAACTGGTAATTGAGGGTCGGGGGGGAAACATCCATCAATACCTCCCCCTGCAAGTGTGAAGGATTCTCATAGCATGTAGGACAATCAGGGTGTCCCCGCCTGACATGTGCCTCACATACAGTTATTGTAACATAAAAACCCTCTCGTACATTCATTCCATATAGTTTTAATACACATAAAAGTGAGTGCTTGTCCTGCTCTAAAAACAACAGAATATAGACCTCTGCAGAGCTGTAATTTGAATCCCCAGTGAATCATTTGTTCACTTTGTTAAATTTTTTTAAAAAATAAAAGAAATACAAAATTATTCTCAGTATCTCTATATCTATAAATGGATGTAATAGTAATTAACAGATGCAAACAGTATTTCATACCAACCTCTGGTTCAGTGCGTGGCTCATACTTCCTGATGGCATTTTGTTTGTGTTGCGTTAATATCGACTGTGTGAGGAGGCAACAAACTAATAATAATCAGGTCGTTTTGTGATGATCAAAACTGGGATGTGTGTAGGAGTTGTGGTCGTGAGGAGGTGAGAGAGAATCCAGCCCATAATTTGGATCTGGCAATAAACAATAATGGGAACACAAACACTTTTACTTACTTTTCTGCTGACGAGAAAGCTGCCTGCCACCGCCAGGCCGTGGGTGAAGTTATCGATGCAGTTGGCCACCAGGTTCAGGTACCCGCTAGTCTGTCAACAGAGTCAAGAGTTAAAATCCAAAACCAGAAGAGAACAGACGCACAACTGAATTATTAGAGCTGTGTCTGGGAATTTCATATTCATATGTAACCACCGGCCCGGGAACCCGAAGTCCCTAAACACAAGCCCTGTGAACACGCTTACAACTTCTCAATGACGTGTTAACAAATTGAGCCGCAGACCCAGCTGCCCCATGTTTAGACCCCTCATGAACGCTGCCCCGTTGTTCATACGAGGATGCCAGTTGGAGCTGACGTTCTAGAGGAGATGTCAAATGCTCTGAATACATTCGACAGGAGAGGAGCCAGCTGGTCTGCTATTCAGACGGTGTGAGAATCAAAGAACAGGATCGCACAGGACAGGACAAGACAGAGGGATTTCACAGGATTTGTCATGAAGCAAAGAAGCATCAAAGTTGGCTTACAATACATTTCATGAGAGGGTTGCTAAGATCGGGAAAGTAAAAAACGGGGGTCATAATAATCCAGTTTCAACTGATGTCTTTTGAAACCACTAACCAGGGAAACTGAGGATATTTATAGCTGTCTTTATTAAAAAAATGTACATGTTCATCCTTCATCTTTAAGTGGACATCCCCAACCACTTTCCCTTCTCTCCCCTGGCCAGTCGATGGATGCTGACCTTTATTTTGTTGTCCGGTTGGTGCCGTGTTATCTTTGGCTTTAGTGTGGAGTGACTCGAATGACAGCAGTGACCGTTGGCCACCGGTGAGGAGGATTTGTCTTGCGGACAGCTTATCAGCCCACAGCAGGCCCCTCTGTGCAAACTAAGCTCAGCGTCCGGGCAGCCCTGCAACACGAGAGGAGAGAGGGGAAAAAGGTTACAAATAAACACCAAACTGCCTCCCACTCTATCGGCTCACAGCTTATCGCTCGCAGAATTTCATCAAGCATTTCGGTGAAGGAACCCAGACAATGAGTTTCAATTTCATGTCTGTTTGTTTTGATCCAGCTTCCCTTACATTTGGTGCAAAGATGTGCCTCCTGTTGGTGTTGAGTCATGATTACACGGCGGATGTTGTGAATGCTTTTGAGCAGCACTATCAAAACAAAGACTTTGTGGGACGCTGCCATGTCTTAATATCCGTGCTTGTGGTGCAATATAACCTCCTTCAGAAAGGTTTTAGGAGGACTGGACATAGATTTTTCCTGTGACTTTTCTCCTGGAGGTGGTATCATTTTCACCAGCCATCCACACAATCGCTTTTGGCCGATTCATAAAAGCACCGACTGTCCTCACATCCCCACCGAACAGTGAACGCACACAGTCACTCCAACTCCCACTCCTGTCTGACTGAACCCCCCCCGAAGGTCTGCCTGATACACAATTCCTTCTGGTGGTGGGACACTCAACTTCCTTTTCCTTAAAAGACGAAGTCCTCCTCATCTGCATGCTTGCCCTCCACAGCCGATCTCTACTTGCGCTGCTTAAATCGCTTCCAGAACGAAGCAGGACCTCATACAGTCGAGCAGCTTGGAGAAAACCACTGAGGTCTGGACAACACAACATCTGGTTCATACTCCAACGTGCCAAAAAGAAATAACGACCTCAACCAGGGGCAGACTGTGATCAAAAAACGACCCTGGACTTTTACCCTGGGGGGAGATGGCTAGTGAAGTCTGGGTGTGGACAAAGTGGTTCTGGGTGCCAAATGAAGTGTAGTCCGGTGTGGTGGGGTGGGGGGTGTTGGCGATGTGCGGCCCAGGTGTCTATACGGGGCGACTGGCCCACATGGTAAATCAACCAGCACGCCAAACTAAAAAATGGGCCGGGCCTTCTGGTCTTTGCCAGAATTACACGATACCCAGTCCGCCTATGACCTTGACTCAACGCACCGCAGAACATCCATGTCAGACATGCAAGAGTACAAACAAAGGAGGGTAAGAAAAACAAAAATTATACAAACATCAAAACACTTTGAAAATGATGGAAACGTGTGCCCTTAAAAACCTCCTTTGCTTTGCCAATTCCGCACACCATGACCAGAAACACCAACAACTCGAGAAAAATACACTAAAAACTAACTCTGTTCCGTACTTGACCACAGGCGGTGGCTGGGGGGTGTTGTTGTGGACTCTGCGATATCCCTACACAATAACCGAAGAGTGATGAGGTGGCGCGGATTGGGGCACTGGGAGACACAGGAAGCTGCTTTGTTATCAGCCACTGACAACTGCGCCTCCTCCTGATTTATAGACACAAGGTGTGCGGGACAACAACAAATTAAACACAGCGCCTGCGACAAACGCTAACAGATGACAGGCGTTTATGAACAGGCAGCGGTGCCTCCACACCGGAGCTGTGTGTGATCCTCGTTATCGAGGTATGAATCGCAGATCTGTCCCAGAAAAGATTACGATACGAGAGTTTATACACACCTCCGCTCTGTTCCAGACGCTAACATAATTCCATCTGGCTTCTATCACAGCTGTAATATTCAATGTTTTTCTCAGATTGTTTATCACACGTGCGGTGAAACAGTTATGCAGTTTAATACATCTTTTTAAATCTGAACACCGCATTATTGCAGTTTGAGTGTATTAATCAGTGGTGATTTTGAGCTCTGACAGCAGTGCACCCTACGGCATTTCAGGTTAAACCAACTGGATAGTGTGAGGAAAGGAAGCTGGGATTTAATAACTTTTGACAAGGCAGATGGTGTGTTTGAGAAATAAAAAAAGGAAAGAAGAAATAAGAATATGAGAGGAAGCATCTTTTTCTTGCTACCAGACTAAAAGAACTCCAGAGCAACGTGAGAATTAATATTCACAGGAAGAAGAAGTGTCAGAAGACCATTGATTGGTTAATTAAATGGAAACATGGTCTGTGCAGCCCCGAGTAAAGCATGAATGTCACTAAGAATGTGATTGATATCATTCCGATTTCTCTGGTAACACAAGAGACAGAAATATACAAGCACAGACAAATGTATCCACGTGTGTCCGTATGTTTATATTTACATGCACACACACGCGTGTGCATCTTTCTTTTTAATTTAAATACAATAAATGCTTATTTTATCTTCTCTTTACGATGGTATTAATAATAGCAGAATACGGAACAAATGAGTTAGCGGCGGCGCCTCATGTCTCTGAGCTGTCTGGCTGACTAATGTTTTGTTGACTTTGCTTGAGACTCCAGCTACCACTGCTCCTCTCTCTGTCCTGTGGGACCCGGGCACACCCGGTCGGTGAATCGGGCTGCGACTTATTACTGGGGCGATCTGGGAAAGGGACGGGAATGATCCGGTACCGGTCAGTCAGTGGGTGAAAGGGACCGAGAGATTGGGACGGTGATGTTGGAGTGATGTGCGATGCTTTGCAAATCAACCGTTTATCCACTTATACACTCATATACAGGTAGTGGACAAATACACAACCACACAAACTGTATATTATAAAGACGCAGTTACAGAAATAAATTCAAACATATTAACCCCCCACATACAAAACTCCTTTCATGTCAGACTTCAATTACTCAGTAATGCTGGAGCCAACAACTTCATCATCAATGTTAAATATATTATCTTGTATATATAGAAATACGAACGAGGATCACTTCCCTCTGCCACTCAAATCTCAGACGTGTCCGAAGCAGAGCAGACAGTGACCTAATTATCAGGCAACCTCTAAAAATAGAGGGAGAGACAGCAAGTGGTTGCCAATCTTCATTAACAGCTGCACAGGAGCTGGTGTCTGGCACGTGCTCAGTGTAGAGTTTACTGATCTAAGCTGCTACCCTGTCAATCATGTTTTCAGCAAGAGGCGGGGGCTGTGCATAAATAAAACTGCAACACCAAAAGAAAAAACAATAAAAACACAAACACAATAAAGATCCCAGCCTGCTCCACTTCATATAAGCCCAAGGCATGGACTGTAGCAGCACAATGGAGCATTTTTGCATTGTTTGCATTTTGTTTTGTGAAGCTGCAGAATGGGATGCAGGTGATTGTTTTTTGTTTCTTTAAGTGCCCATGAGAACAATAATTAAGACATCTTCACTCACAGGGAAGCAAGGGAGGTGTTCAAGGGGAGTAACGCAGGCACCTCCACAGTCAGGAGCTGGATTGAGTTCTTCCAACAGTAATGGTGGGAGACGTACCATACAGGAATGTCAGACATGTTGTACGCAGAGCTCAGCCCTTGTTTTGTTTAGCAAAGAACAGTAATACATTTAAAATTTGATATTTAATTTCACATTCAGAAGTAATATTCACGGCCAAACTGGTAGGAACCACTTGTCTTTAGAAAGGATCCCATTTGGGAATTTGGAATGGCTACATCACACAGTGCAGTGATCGTATAAAGAGCAGCCCAGAAATGCATCAATATCAAACTCCAGCACATCAGTCTAGAAGTGCAAAAAGGCATAAATAACGGGACACAGCAACATTGTGTCACATTAGTTTTGTAACCAGTGGCCTAAATATCTGAATAAGTCTCACAGTGGTCTCCAGCCGTTATAGCGCTCAAGGACTTCAACTGTGCAGAGACAGTACAAGGAAGGCAAATAAAAGGTAGAACAACTGAACACAGATCATGTGGAAATGAGGGCAGCAGTTTTAACCAGCGGGAGTATCCTGCTGTTCGTAGACACTCTTGTACAGTGATATAGGTATTCCACAGATGAAAAGGAGCAGATTCGCTTTGCTAAAGGGTCGGCCTCCACAAATTAATTCCCCGGGATCCATTAATCCATTGGCATCACCACTAATGGGACGTCTCAGTGAGAGGGATTACTGCATTAGCACATCGAGAGGTTAGAGGTTATCATCAGAACTTCTCTGGCACTGTAATTGTGTCTGTTGTTTTGTTTATGAAGATCGTAGCATGTGTTTGGGGTATTGTGTGTGTGTGGGATATATTTAGCTCCAGGGTGCTGTAAGGAAACTCCCCAGCGATATGGTAGAAGCTGAAAATTTGGGAACATTTAAAGTCAGACTGGATAGGATCCTTGGATCACTCAGTTATTAATGGACACTAAACGAGCACGATGGGGCGAATGGCCTCCTCTCGTTTTTTTTTATGTTCTTATGTTCTTATTGTCAAAACTGTAAAACAAAGTGATCAATATTCTGCTATTGCTCTGAAATACATATATATAGTTTTAAGTATACATGAATATTGATAGTGTTAAATAAATGAATGAACACATACATACTACCTTAAACATCTCGGGAACATTAGAATAAAGTGCTAGAGTGATAATGACAATAATAATAAATAGAGATCTTATTTATTGAAATGAAACAAATGCCAATGATCAAGCATTCTCTCACCCCCCTCTTTAACATCAGTTTCATTGTATCAACGGAAGCTGCAAAGCTATGTAAACACATCTGCGGTGAAACACAGTTCTGTCACAACTGCCGACAATGAATGGAAATAAAAAGTCCTCTCTGCAGAGCTCTTCATACAAGGTCGACTCCATTTACTATTCAAGGATACATTAGAATGAGCGTGAAAACTAAAACTCCATCAATATTTAACGCGGAGGCTTTTTGTGCTGATTGCCAAACTTTAATTTCAATAACCCGAAAGCGAGATGAATAGAGACCCCAAAGCCCGACTGATGTCACGGACAACAGTTCCATGAAACACAAAACAAGACCACGGAAAGATCGAATTACAAAGTTTTGGAGAGTGACAAGAACATCTACCATACTGGGGAAAACAGAGCAACCCTTGTTAAGGCTCCTCAAACCTCTTGCTAAAAGGAGTCGCATCAGTCATGCGTCCACCAGCAGCCAATCAGGAGGGGAGGCAGGACTTCAGACCACTCTCTGGCCAGCCAGGAGGACCACCAGGGCGCTGGGGACTAAATGACTTCTCTTGCCCCACTGCAGATGTCTACTTCAACAGGGTTCATGCGGGACAACACAATTCACCTTCAATCTGAACGTCTCGTGGCACTCACCGGTGGACACTGGCTCTCCCTCTTGGCATCGTCCTGGCTCTCTCTGTCTGGGAACATCTTCTCCACGATGAGGAAGGACAGCAGGCCGGTGATGACCCACAGGCCCAGCAGCTGATGACGGTGACGGCTGGATTTCCCATCTGCAGGTTGTCAGATACAGACACGAGTATTATTGTGCAAACCAGCCAAGATGTAGAACTCAGAAGATAAAGCATGCATGAAATATGAAAGGAGACATCCATGCCAGGACCTGCTGCCAGGGAAAGAACCAACACTTTGTTCCGAGCAGTAGGTGATCTTAATCTGCTCCTCGCTACTTCTCAAATATTCATATGTTTGTGTGTTCATGTTTTGTTATAAGTTTTCTTGCCCCGCCCAAAACATTTGTTCTGCCACACCTTGTTTTATGTTGGCAGGAATTGCCCAACCACTTCGTGACAGCACAGCACTACAATTACAGTCATTTCAATTTTTCTGCCCTTTCCTCGCTGCGGATTTCTCTCCACACCCACTTGTGGGTGGCTTTTAAATTAAAGACTAGATTCCTTTTATTTTTTTGGATCGAGCAGATTAAATGCTCTGTGACTCAAAGCACTGAACAAAGCGCTTTATTAAAATGTTTTTTTTTAAACACCAATTTGCAAAGGAACATCCCTTCAGGGGCTCCAGATTGATTAATGATTAAAAACATGTAGGCTTAGCCGTCTTTAGCAAAAAATAATATCATCTTAATTGCTTTTTTCTTTAATCTAAATATTATCCATCCCTTTATAAAAATGAAACGTTTTAGTTCGTCTTGCGTCTCACGGACAAGAACACACCCTGAACCCAGCCTTGGGGTTTTGGACCGTTTGATCTGAGATCCACTTTGTTCATACTTGTACACTTGCTCTGTGTAATGAGAGGGACAGGGCAGAGAGAGTTGGGGGGGGGACAGGAAATAAAAATACACCAACACAAAAAATAATAATAAAAAAAAAACATTTAAAACATGAAATAAAGAAGGCCACAAGCAGGCAATGAAATGCCACCTGTGCGAGGAGCTCACCTGTGCCGGCGCTGCTGCAGGAGTAAGCCCAGGCTTCGGGGAGGAGGTGCAGGAACACATCGCCCAGCAAGCCCCCGATGGCGAAACTCAGCAGCCGCTTCAGCTTCTGGCAGCCCGCTGGAGCCACAGAGACACAAAAACACAGCCTGTGAGCACCAGCGCCACACTCACCGCAGCACGCTAGCCACAGCCCCTCCAGCCGTCCACTGACCAAATCTGCACAGCGATAACTCGATAACACGATCTCTCCATCACTGAAGTCGCGCCGGACTCCACTGGCTGCTCCTGACACGCGTTGCAATTTTTTCTTACATGATCTTCTGTGTTTCGTCAGGAAATATCTGGGTTTGATTATGCCATCCAGAGTGAATTTGAACACGCGTTTCAGGGCAGCAGGATGGCCCACAGGGAAGGACCCACACGGGAGATAAATAAAGCACCATGTTGTGTTGTTGTGACAGTAATTAGTTTCATGGAAAATCAAATAGTTTCCATCTCAGTACATTCTGTCAATCCACGCTGCGGGGAGACACAGCAGATGAAAGATGCAAGAGGTTTGTTTAAGGGTTGAATTGGCTCCGTCTAATCCGGTTTTGGCTAGACCACAGTTACAGGACATCTCGGTTATGCAGTTGGGAAGAAAAACATTTGTTCATCTGGACAGAACTGCACACGTGGGAGAAAAATAACCCCTTTGCTCTGGTGGTGATAACCGCAAAAACATCACCAAACCGATGGCAGAAGACGACCTGATATTTGTACAATTACAAAAACAAAACCCTTGGCTGAACTACACAGATGGCGATATATACGCCTGACATGTGAAGGGACTCGATCTACACACAGCCAAGAACTGCGGTGACAGGCAGGTCACCAAGTCATTCACTTCTCCGACTGCGGCTTAATTCACAAATCACTGGAAAGCGGTTAACAAAAAATATCCATAATTACTACAGAATGATTAAAGATCTTATCAAGTGAAAGTCCGTCGGCACCATTTTGATCAGAATACTTTTATGAGCTCCTCAGGCTCATTGCACAAGTGCAGCTGTTTCCAGGATTTGTATATAATATATGGAAACATCTTGAGGGTGCCTTTATCTATCACTGGATCAATATAGGCTGATGGTGATGGTGAGATTTAAACATAGACAATTAAAAAAATCGATTTTTATATATATTCTCTTGATGTCAACTAGATTTGGATCAAGTTTATCAGGTTGGAAACAGCTCATTACTTTTCTTATTTAGGGGGAACACGCTGCTTGTCATTCGCAGGTCACAAAATCATCAGTTTTCAGACCACGATAGAGATAAGAGAAAAGCTAATTATTCAACACAAATTCACAGATTAAAAAGCCTGTCTCGATGTCCCGTGTTCATAACTGCAAGTTGTTAAAAAGCAAAAGCACTTAAAAGTTTAAATCTTTCTTTTTCTACCTTGAAATCAGAGGGATCTCACCTAGAATTTTAAACAGAAGCAGATGCAACGCACAATTACAGAATCTATTACTGTGTCAACCCGTCGCCACATTTCTCTTCGTACGGGGCGTGTGAAATGAGCCAGAACTAAATCCAGGGAAGCAGAAAACCAAATGCCGCCGTCAAACTAAAACCTCAGAGAGTGGCAGGAACAGAGATCAAGAGAGAGAGGGCAAATTAGTCTTGTCCTTACTTACCACATGGTATTTATATACTCTGTGCGCCCGTTCATTGGAAGCGTTTATTATTTATCAGTGTGGTAAATAGTGAGCGTGTGTTTATCTCTCTCTTGTTGATTAATGTTTCTCTTTTCTCAGTTGCAACTTGGACATATCCTTTGGCAGCGCAGCAACCAGCCATGCCAATAAAGGACTTGGAATTTGAAAACGAGAGAGAGGGAGGGAGAGAGAAGAAAGGAGAGAGGGGGAGAGGAAAAACAGGACAGGAAAAAAGAGGCAGAGGGAGAGAGAGGGGGGATCTGCACCTATAAAGACAGGACAACACAGAAGCTAATGATTAAATGGAAGAATCCACTGGCGATGCAGAAGGTCAGATCTTCACATTACCCTAAGCATTCGACTGGTTCTTTTCTTCACCTGCCTACCGAGGTACTCAATAGTACCAAGAGATACGCGAGGGAGGAAAGTTACCTATTCATTGCAGTCATTCAAGCACTTCTGTTCTTAGCCTGAAATCCAAGCCTTCAGTGGGAATTCATTTAAAACAGTCCCTTCTTTGCTTCTGGTGGTTTCACTACTACTTTCAGATCATGGTTTTGTTTTTCTTCAGGATGTGTTTGTTTTCCTGTATTGTTAATATGTGCATGTGACGTTCTAATCAAACATTAGATCAACGTTAGCTTTGGAAGATAATGGGAATTCATTAAAAGAGTATTTGATTGTTACACAGGCTTCACTGCATTGGACTACAGAGCACTGTTTGAAGCTAATATGCTTCCCCAGCAAGCTCTGCTTTTCTCACTTCCTACATGTGAAAAGCCACATTCAGAAGAAATGTATAGAAGTCACAGCTATTTGGAAAGCATTTAACTTTGTGCAGTGAATGAAGGGCAGCTACATAACTCTCCAATTCCCAAAACAAAACAGCTACTGTACTCAGAAGGAATCATTCAAAATATGTGGAGAAAATATTTTCCTAAGTGGAGATGATGTGTAACCCACTTCAGTTCTACCGCTCGGAATTCAGGCGCAGCCTTAAATTAACTCGAAAAGCAGGTCAGCGTATTTGAAATCGCAGCCAACAACTCCACTCTGAGGGCAAGTAACAAAGCACGGCAGAGTGACTCATATTTTACTATGATAAAGAATCCCACTGGGATGAACCAGAAATGGCACAAACATGGAGCTTCAACCTGAATGCCCAAGTGTATCTGTGCTTTTACCAAGTTTCATTCCCAGTTTATTTTTCCAAACCCTAGATTTTGAACCCCACGTTCTGCAGAAATAATATATTTGTACTATTTAGTCTTTTTTTTTTTTTTTACTATAGTTTATTTGTTAATACAGACTTACAATGCATACAAAGTTCAGCACAGAAGGGCCTGTCCCTACCTCCTTTAAAATGCCAGCTGTATGAAGACCAAGTCAGTTCCAGAACACTAGGATTGCACCCATTCCCCTTTTTCAATGGCCACAACAAGACTGAGTTACAATTCTACATCCTCCGTTTCCAACCATCCGAAGTACTGAAGCCGCTGGACTCGGGTGTCAACCCAGCGATTCTAATGTAGGTTCTTTATTTAGTATTGTAATGCTCGGCACCACGAGACACACACTTCAACAAAAGTGGTCTGTTTAATAGACACACGCCTCGTGGGACTCAATTCAATACAGCAAGGGTTATAGCTCCTCGCACCCAGGGCACCAATCTGACCCATCCCTCAGTAACCCCAGTACAAATACCCACGACTATGCATGACCTGTGCAGGTCCAACCCCCCCTGCTGGTTGCACACCTATCCCCATAGGTTCACCCTACATGACCTTTTCCAATGAACCAATAAGACAACAACATAAATGCATGACAGGGACTCAGTTTAGCAGGACCCTCCCACAATCACATGCACAGTGTCCTGGCACTCCTGTTGCACACGTTGTATTCCTACTCCAAAATACAAGAGGAACTGGTCCCCAACAGGACTAATCACGTACGACTAAACATCGCACATGGGCGTAACCCCCCTGACACGCTATAGTATATTACACACAGCACATTTGGCTGTATTAGTAGTAGTATATTTACATGAAAGTGTTGAGTACTTTTTACAACATCCTTAAACTCAAACACTTAAGGGGAAATTGCTCCCGAGTTTATTTTATTCACCTGGCCGAAAACACCCTGGGTGTGTCACCACAAATGGGGGGTCTTTATTCTCCCTGAGAATCAGCTCTGCTCTAGAAGTTGGGTGCCCCTCCTCTCCTTTGATTCCCACTGCAGGTGTGAAGACAGGGCAGACAGCCTTCAAATTTTACACTGGCCTGCACAGCCTTAACAAAATGTTCAAATTAGTGGCCGAAAAAGAAACCGGGTCCCGCAATTATTGAAGGCTGTCAAGGGCCTCGCTGTGAGCTCGTGGAGAAGCCAGGCTGGAGCAGCAGCGTTTTTTGTGCATGCATCTCTGGGGAACAATTAAAACCGGGATCTACAAGCGCTTGGTGTAAAAACGCTGACTAATCGACTAAAATAATTTCCATGCTCCCCCGGCCCCAGACGTCAAACGCCGATCCCTTCACTGGTGTGTTTACACCATTAGACGGCAACAACTGTCAGAGCTGGGTGTGTGGGGGGGGCAGGGGAAGGATGCACTGCGAATCTAGGTCGCTTTGTTGCCAGAGGAGCCGAGTGCTCAACCGATCCAAACAGGCCACTGATTGCGCTTTGCTTAGTCTTCGATCCATCCCGTCACCGCGGTCAGGAGATCCTCATGTTCTAAACTAGGAGTGTTCTGCCGAGATGCGTGTGCCAAATATTCCCAGTAATAACAGAGAAATGCCTGGGCAAATATTTTGACTTTACTCAAGCGGGTTCTTGGATACAACTTCAGCGGAGATCCAGAAGTTCGGAGGAGCAGAAGCAACATCTGAACAGCCCAAGTCTAGCTCTGATGACTTGGTTAAAAAAAGGAGGCAAAAGAATGCAATTAACCCAGGGTACAGATAGAGGTATAATCTGGCTCTGGGGCTCTGGGATAAGTATACATAGCCCTCATTTATCTGTTCCTGGAATTGCTTTAGGTTAATGCAAATTAGTGTCAAATAATATGAGATATCTATACTGAGGTGGGGGGGCTATTAACAAAGGAGAGCCTTTGACAAATGAGTTTTCCGCAAGATAAGAGAGAAAAAAAGGTTAAAGTCCTAACTGTTTGTTTTTTAAATATAGATTTAATTTTTTTTCTAATACAAATGCTACTGAAGCATTATATTTTCATCTCTAATCAGACTAAGCAATTTTCAAATGACCATTTAAATGACAGTGCAGGAAATAAATGGCACAATAGCAGCAGCACAAAAAAAAGTGACTCATTTAATGCCAAGAGCTTTGTATGAAATTATGAAAATGTATTCATAAGGATTAATATGGATGCTCATCTCTTAAGCGCCGCACATCAAAAAAGACTTCCTTTCATGTTGTGCTTTTTCAGAACATGAAAGTCAATATTATTAGACTGGTGGCAACTGTGCGAATGTGAACACATTTGAAGTCCATTAGAAACTTACTCTAGTTGTCTGAAACGATATAACATCTGCAGAACACGTCCTTTTGAACATAATGTTTCGCAACTAATCCAAATCACAGAGCCAGAGCTCCTTCCGAGACAACGGTCTTTCTAAAGCGGAGAAATCTCTGGCTACGCAGATAACAAACCAGTCCTAATCTGACACGATCATTAATATTTCTTGCCTTTTTCTTCTTTTTCGGCTGCCAGCCTCACGTTTGTCCTCCGTACCAGATGGAAGAGTGACTCACTACAGGAAGGCAGAAAAGTAAACGAGAAGACAAAACAAACAAAAAAGCAACCGATTCACAGCTTTCTGGGAGACGGGGGAAAGACTGACAGGGGGGAGAAAACAAACATCTTTCCACTGCACATTCCAGGGCAGCGGATTTCCCATTCCAGCCAACAAATGTCCATTATACAGACACAAAAAGTATGTAGGCGCTTTACATGCACACACACTTAACTGACCAGAAACTCAGGAGCAGAAACGCTGCAGACGGACTGTGAGGGAGTGGTTTCTCCGCTCTGCTTGCCGAGTGACTCAGATCTCTGTGCGCCTGATCAGATAACGGACTCCCCTTGAATAAAAACACTAAAGACACATCTGGACACGTCTCAGGTGTAATGTTGGGCCAGTGTGCCTTCCAGTATCAGCAGGGTTATATGGGGACAACCCTCCTATTGTCAGGAGTTAAATTAGGTAATGGTTTACTTCAAGGGTTACACATGCTGACAAAAAACTACCAATTGATAATAAATCATGCATTTACAACAAGTGTTGTCTATATGACAACAATCTAACAAACACAGGTAGTTAATCATTAGCAAAGGCAGATCACAAGCTGGTTAATGACCGACTTTTATTTATTGGATATATACCGAATTTATGGATTGAATTACAAACTATAGAATCCTGCAAACTGTACCTCAACAGCTGGGGAATTTTACAGATTAGGCTTGGTTTATAAATAACCATTAGTAACAATGACAACCGATTCAGTATACTTCCGATGCCACTGCCTCTTCTCATTAACAATACTATTCCAATTCCCTTCGGTCTCCATAAGCAGCTTATCAGCCCTATGCAACAAGCACCAAATACGGCTGACAGGACCGGACACAGTCGTGTGGAACAGGAGGGGTATTTAATCAGGAACTCTGCAGCAACACCCCCTTCTTAGACCTCTGAATTCATTCCATACATTTGCAGAAACGGTGCTATCAGCTTCTGCCCAACTTTGTGTGCCTTTCACAGTCCTTGAAGGTACGTGTGCGGGACTGATACACCTCAGAATGACCTCATATGCCACACGTGAGAATCGCCCTTTTCTTTTTAAAGCACACAATAAACCTCAGAGTCCGACTCAGATTTCAAAGCGTTCGAGGTTAAATAAACAGCTATGTGAGCTGTCTGGGTTTTTTCTCCCGCAGGCGTGGGAAGTGACTCACCGTCGGTCTTCAGCGCTGCTCCGGCCTCGATGGGGATGACCAGGAGAGGGAAGACCCCGCTGAGCCCCACCATGAGGGAGCCGATGAGGGAGCAGAACCAGGCGTCCGCCCGCTCTCCCACGAAGAGCTCGGCGAACCCCCCGAAGCCCAGCAGGTCCTCGGTGCTCCAGCCCCACGAGCCGCCCGCTGCCTGCACGGCCGTCGCCTGAGACATCTTCTTAGTGTTGGCTCTGTGGCTCGAGGCGCCCGATGACACGAACAGCAGGGCAGCGACGCAGAGGCACACAAGTAGATTGAAGGAGGGTCTCAGAGTTCTCATTCTGATCCAGGCTTGATTCACACCAGCACGGGGCTCGGGACTGCAGAGGAACACGAAAACAGACAAATAACTACATAAAAGCACAGCCTGGGATAGTCAGTCAGCTGCAGCAGTTTGAGCCAAAATCAAAACCACAGAGACGCGAGACTCTCCAGCTTTACAGGCAACAGCTGTAACAGTGTTTCTGGGGTTATTCAGAGAGATCTTTCCAGAAGCACAACATTCAGAGCATCTCAGGACCAAGATACGTGTCGCCCTGGAAATTCTGACCAGATCAGATACCAGATCATATTTCACTGTGAAAGTACAAATTCCAGACTAAAGTGTTTAATATGTATACATCGAGGAGAAGAAGAAAAAGTACAGAGCAAATTTGCCAACTTTAATTAAGCAAATCCCCATCCAGTCGAGTGTCGGCGAGTCGAGGCTTGAAAGTGTGAGGAGAGATTACAGCGCCTGGGGCTCACATGCGGATGATGTCATTTGGAAATATGCAGCACAAATGAGGTTTCTTGCCTCGGGTTCAGTAAACCGAAGGTTGACAAGTTCCTAGAATATGATTGTCTCTTTCAGAATATGAAACCACTACATAAAAAAGTGATTTAGTGAAATAAACTTTTTCATTATTATTGAGATTTCAGTGCTTTGCAAAAATAAACATATACAAATATAAAAAATTGAAATTTTTCACATTTTCACTTGCAGCAGAGCCGATTATGTCAATGGCAAAAAGAAAATGGGATTGGAATTTGGAACGGGTCTGGAAAAGTGGAATTGACCCCAAACCTGCTTCTAGATGGTTGAGCTGTGACTTACATAAGTGCACCACATATTCGCTAAATAAGGATGATATAAGATTTTATTCCATGTCTCTACTATTGACTATTTCACGTGTGAGACCTGAAGGATAGTGGCCGCTGAGGACCAGGGCTGTCATAAACCCCCCTTAGCAATGATTAAAAAACAGCAACAATTGTATATATTATATATACTGTTCTTTCCCAATATATGTGATAGTGAGCAGTGAAGAGAGAATTTTGAACTGTAGGCTGCTTTGCATTTCCTTTCATGCTACCAGGTGTTCCTCTGTAAACAGCACTTAACCCAAACACAGGCCGCGGTGCTGGAACGCCTCGGATGTCAACCGAATGGACAAATCTATTCTGTAAGCATAGCAACCACTGCACCCCTCCAGGCCGCCCAATGGCAGGACGAACGTTTTTAAAGCGAAAGTCAACGGAGACTGAAGTGGGGACACCAAGAGGAGGAAAATAGAGATGGTGCACACAGGATGACCGAAGGAAATACGAGAGACGTACTGTGGGTCAGTGAAAGGAGGGCTTTAAAGTGAAGCCAACGTTAACTTTCATCTGTTTAACCATCTCAGATTTCCTCCCTGATACTACAATCGGCAAACGTGCGATTTTTACTGCAGTGGAAAGCAAAGCAAAAATTTGAGCCCTACAATTGTGAATTAACAACCTAAAAATAGCATCCCTATTTAGCTCCCTTTCATCGCAGATGTCAGTCTTGTGCAGCGAGAAGCGTCATCAATTCCATGGAAACTGGAGGGTGATGACATCATAATGGATGCACCATAAAAGGAGGTCAAGGGAATCTTCTGGGCCAATGTATTTTGAGAGGCAGAGGGAAAGGGAGGGATTCTCTCACTCTGAATTGAAAGTCGCTTTGATGTATAATTAAACTTAAATACAGTATAATTTAATTTCAACCATTCATACTTTATCCGGTTTATTTAATGGCTGGTACTGTGCGTCTCAGAATGAGCGTGCAGATTTAGAATGAATTAATTTAACTACTGGCATGCCAAAGAAATGCTTTTGCCATTTTTAAGGCCGGCCTATCTGATGTGGATCGTTTTAAAGCACTTCAGTATTTGAGTTTTTAAAGGAAAACAAAAAAACTGGCCAAAACAGGAGTGTTGTATGGATTTTCTTTTAAATTGTATTTCCAAGTGATCAGCTGATTCCAAAAGACCACAACTGCATAGATTGTGAAACACGCTCCTTTGTTATTTTTGTCTATGGGTTTCACTGCTGTATTCTCTGAGATTGCACTATAACAGCTAACGCCAACTCACTTTACTACAGATATTCACTGTAGACAGAAACTACCCTGTGGAATTCAGTTCATAAAAATAAGGGGAAACCAGAAGCATTTTGCTGCAATTAATTGTTCACAGTCTGCCCTAGTATTAATTCCTTACAAATGAAGTCTTGACTGTAAACATGTAATTGGATATTTGTCTCATGTTTTCCTAATTAAATGAACCAAACAACATGATAATGAATACTGCTGCAAGATTCTTATGCGTTTTTGATTTCTTGGTTTGGTATAGGACAGCCAAAGTGTCCGATTGTTATATTTAGCTTTGAATACAACACACATTTTGCATTAATGAACAGAGCTTTCAAGACGCATACAAAAAGTATAAAGACTGACGTGTTCAAGGCCAAATGTGACTGACATTCAGACACATCCCATATGACAGGTTGGCCGTTTCTTCCGTCTCTGGACACTACTTTCATGCATGTTGTCCTACTGTTAAGCCTTCTTTTTTTACCCTGAAAACAATTTGCTACATAAATCCTCTGAACTATCACAAGCTGGAATCAGTGTGAAAACACACATGCGTGTTAGAAATAGTATTTTTCCTCTACTGTGTAAAAAGCAGCAGAGCAGTTTATTAGTCATGCTAAAAAAACTTGAAATTTGTGTTCCCAGTGCACCACACATTAAAACATCCACAACATACAACTCGGATCATCTGTTTCCAAACGTGTCTGTTGCAATTATAAATCATTGAATGCATTGCAATTATGAAGGTCAACTGACTGGATTCAGATACTGAGTGGACTGTGAGGGATTTTAAGGGCAGGTCTGCTTCTAGACACCTCCGCCTCATTGATTTAACTAGTAAATTCAGTATGTATTGATAATATGGTATACCTCTCAAATCTCAAATATTCTGAATGTATTTTAGACAGACATGAAATCGACAAAATGGAAAGCTATGCATGCTCCTTATTATGCACATCACTAAGCTATACATTTGCATATGCATATTAAAAATACTTTGATCATGGATTTGCCAAAGAAGTGGTGCACGTTGTTTAAAATAATAGGCCCTTGTGAGAAAGTGAATTCCGTACATAATAACAGGATTTCCCTACGCAAAGTGTAGTAAAACTGATTATACAAGCATTTTATGCAAGTTGTAAGGATTTTTGTAAGTACACTGCACGTTTCACTTACCAAAGGGTTACATGTCTGCAAGCTAGTGTGTGTGTGTATATATATATATATTTAATATACCTCAGCAGATAAATTAAACATTTCCAATGTAAAACAAAAAAGTTAAGTATTTGTTCCATACAGAAAACCCAATAGCATTGAAACACTAGAGCCATTCGATGGTTTTAACCAATACTTTAACTTTTCTTTGCAAAAATAAACTTTAATACATGTCTTCACGATGCAGTCTGCCTTAATTTCGGACGTGCAGGTTGTACCAAAATAGTTCCCAGACGTCACGATGCTGTGGCACAGGGAAAATTGGAAGAAAACTTGCCTCATACAGCAGAAGCTTAGCTGGCTATAATGCATGATTTAAAGCCATAATGCAAGCTCTAAAACCCCGAAGAAGTACAACATAACCCCACGACAAATACAAACATGTATCTTTTCTATTCTTGTATCCCCTGCAGCTGCCAATGGCAGGAGAGAGCCGCCGTGATTGGTAGCAACTTTCTAGGACACAAATAACGCATCATAAAAGTTAGCTTTTAACTCATGCTGTTTTCATGCCATGTTTTGCATAGTTAAAGCAAGACTACAACAACCGTACATATGTGTTTCCTTGTTTAGTTGCTATCTGTATGAGTTTACCCTGTAGCGATTGCTCGAGCTCTCTCTCCAGACAGTCCCTGCCATCCAGCTCGCTGAGGGAGGCGCGCAGCTCTGTCGCAGCCGCTGCGGCTCTCGGCGTCAGGGCTGCACTGTAGCGCACGGAGCTCCTCCCGCAGCCACGTCTCCTCGCCGGAACCAAACATCCGCGGCGGAACCATGTTTCAGACACGTCCGTGGACGCCAGGGAGAGCATACAAAGCAACACGGTCGCGCTCTTGCTGCGCAGATTCACGCACTTCTGCGCAGATCTGCAGAATCCCTGCGATCCTATTGGTGGAGCCGCGCAGAACTGCGGAAATGCTACGCAAACGCGACTCATGTACTTCCGCTTCGCAGTTCATTCCAAACGATTCCAAAGATCCTGTTCATTCATGATTTCCACGGACGGCAATACAGTCCCAGGTTCCACCGTAGACATAGAATAACACTAGAGCGGTGGTTGTGCTGTTAGTGTGCTGCTCAATCCTCCATCTTGAATGAGAGTAACTCGGTGCTCAAGCTCTGTAGCCAACGTCAACATGCAGTTACACGCAGCGGATTGGGGATTTAATGTATGGACCTTAAATAAAAATCGTCTTCAATGTGTCGATGATTTACTATTTCATCGCTCTTTATCGCTCTTTATAGACCCATGGAGGCCTGGAGGGCCCTGCTATACTATATGTAATAAGGAAAGTATACTAGATATTTATGCAATAATTTATTTTAATGCGTTTAAGTTTTCATTTTCAATATTATCTGCCATTTTGTGCGTAGACTATAGATGTATCTCTATGTGCAAGGTATTACATGCAGGTAACAAAAATGTCCACTATAATTACATTATAGGAGGAATAGGACTAGATGAAGTTACGCATGAGAAAGACCTAGGAGTCTATGTGGATGTGGATATGAGACTAACAGGATGTTAGGGTATATTGTTAAAAGTGTAGAATTGAGAACAAGGGCAGTGATGTTCAGACTGTACAATGCACTAGTTAGAGCTCATCTGGATACTGTAGACAGTTCTGGGCTCCACACTTCAAGAAAGATATCGCTGCTCTAGAGGCAGTTCAGAGGAGATCAACCAGACTTATTCCAGGTCTGAAGGGAATGTCCTACTGAGAGACTGAGGAACTGAACCTTTTAACCCTGGAACAGAGGAGACTACGTGGGGACTTGATCCAAGTCTTCAAAATCACGAACGGCATCGACCACATCAAACCAGAGGAGCTTTTCCAGATCAGCAGCGACACACGCACCCGGGACACAAATGGAAATTGGGCTTCAAGGCATTCAAGACAGAAAACAGGAGACACTTCTTCACACAGAGAGGCGTCACAATCTGAACAAACTCCCCAGCGATGTGGCTGAAGAGACAATTTGGGAACATTCAAAAACAGACTGGATAGGATCCTTGATCACTTAGTTATTAATGGACACCAAACGAGCACGATGGGGCGAACGGGCTCCTCTCGATTGGACACTTTCTTATGTTCTTATGTTTTGTGTGTCTACAGTGGTGTTGCAAAATAGACCTATTACGACAGGGGGCACTTCTGAGAGACAGAGCATATTACAATAGGGGGCTACAGTGAAGAACAGACCAAAAGGGTACTGGGATACAAGGCCTGTTGGAGGGGAAAGTCTGATGCCTCAGAGTATTAGTTGCATTTTGCACCTGGAGGGTGTGCATCTCTACAGAAGAACCAAGACAAAGGGTTGTTGACCTGTACAATTCAGGATGTGATTACAAAGAAATACAGAAGAAATTAAATCTACCAATTTCCTCTATTAGTTCAATAATTAAGAAGTTCAATTCTATCTAAAATGTTCTCTTAAAAAAAAATACTAGCTGAAGGGGTGGTGGTTATATATAGATATATATTTAATTACCACATGTAGATATTAATTGAATATAATGTTGTTTTTATTTTGTTGTATCATATCCCAGAAATCACACAGTTTTATCAGTTGACAGTTCACTTTTATCGAGAACTAAATATGTTGTTGCTATTTTGTTTCGTGACCTGCTCTACAATTTACTTACACCCCCACGAGACTGTACAAATAATTTACGTAGTGCCATCTAGTGGTTATTTATCTCATGTGCTTTCATCACATTCACTTTGACACTGTCAAAGTGAACCATAAGTGCCACTATGGCATTGTATACCGGCCTATTTCGTCCACTATATCTATCTATCTATATATATATATATATATATATATATATATATATATATATATATATATATATATATATATATATATATAGCTCTGGGAAAAATTAAGAGACCAAGTTCAGAAATCAATGTTAAGTGGTCTCAATTTTTTTCAGAGCTGTATATATACACTCACCTAAAGGATTATTAGGAACACCTGTTCAATTTCTCATTAATGCAATTATCTAACCAACCAATCACATGGCAGTTGCTTCAATGCATTTAGGGGTGTGGTCCTGGTCAAGACAATCTCCTGAACTCCAAACTGAATGTCTGAATGGGAAAGAAAGGTGATTTAAGCAATTTTGAGCGTGGCATGGTTGTTGGTGCCAGACGGGCCGGTCTGAGTATTTCACAATCTGCTCAGTTACTGGGATTTTCACGCACAACCATTTCTAGGGTTTACAAAGAATGGTGTGAAAAGGGAAAAACATCCAGTATGCGGCAGTCCTGTGGGCGAAAATGCCTTGTTGATGCTAGAGGTCAGAGGAGAATGGGCCGACTGATTCAAGCTGATAGAAGAGCAACTTTGACTGAAATAACCACTCGTTACAACCGAGGTATGCAGCAAAGCATTTGTGAAGCCACAACACGTAGAACCTTGAGGCGGATGGGCTACAACAGCAGAAGACCCCACCGCGTACCACTCATCTCCACTACAAATAGGAAAAAGAGGCTACAATTTGCACAAGCTCACCAAAATTGGACAGTTGAAGACTGGAAAAATGTTGCCTGGTCTGATGAGTCTTGATTTCTGTTGAGACATTCAGATGGTAGAGTCAGCATTGTTTCTGACCATGTCCATCCCTTTATGACCACCATGTACCCATCCTCTGATGGCTACTTCCAGCAGGATAATGCACCATGTCACAAAGGTCGAATCATTTCAAATTGGTTTCTTGAACATGACAATGAGTTCACTGTACTAAACTGGCCCCCACAGTCACCAGATCTCAACCCAATAGAGCATCTTTGGGATGTGGTGGAACGGGAGCTTCGTGCCCTGGATGTGCATCCCACAAATCTCCATCAAGTGCAAGATGCTATCCTATCAATATGGGCCAACATTCCTAAAGAATGCTTTCAGCACCTTGATGAATCAATGCCACGTAGAATTAAGGCAGTTCTGAAGGCGAAAGGGGGTCAAACACAGTATCTAGTGTGATGTCACTTCCCGGTCTCTGTTGCTGTGTGGTGTGATGTCATTTTCTTGGTCTCTGTTGCTGTGTGGTGTGATGTCACTTCCCTGGTCTCTGATGCTGTCTAGTGTGATGTCACTTCAGTGGTTGTACTGTCAGCACTAAAAGCTGTAATTACAGAGAATGAAGCATCATCTAACTGTGTTTGGTAACACAACAGGATTGTGATGTACCTGTACAGGTGTTTGGCAGCACAGTACTCTACCATCTCCTAACAACACTGTATGTGACCCAGGTCCTGTCACTTCTTAAACAGCCCCAGGTATCCTTTCTTGGCCATGACTGAGTTTTGTGTATACACTGCATCTCCTGTTGAAAAGCTTTGTGATTTTTACATGCCTTTCATGGATTTATTTTTGCATCATCTGCTTTTCTTGTGTGTTTCCCTTGAGATCAGAACAAAGCAGATCAAGAGCAGATCTCAGTTTCTGACCCATCAACATCTCCGCAGGAGACAGACCAGACGTGGATGGAGGTGTTATTCTGTTGCTAAACAAAGCAGGGGATACTTTTGTTTCCTGGGACCCTCATATTTTTTTCATGCACTGCTTGAATGTCTGCTCAGCACGATCAGCTTGGTGGACAGGTACCATGGGGCAGAAGTCACCTGAGATATTACATTCCTGCTCACAAACTCTCTGAATTCGGCCCTGATAAAAGGAGCTCCACTGTCTGACACAACCATCTCTGGTCATCCATGACTGCTGAAACTGTCTGAGATGTTATAAATCAATCATTTTGGATAACAGAATCAGAAGTATTTACAAGTTGCCACAGAGAGAGACAGGAGAGTACAGGTGAGAGGTAGCCATCTTGTTGTTTGACTAGTTTCAGAATAGTCTTTGCATTGCTAATTTTGTTTTAAGTTTGCCTTAAATTGACGTTAGCATTGTCTGAAGTTTGCCTAAATTGAAGTCAATTCAGTTCAGCTGCTGAGTTGGTGAAAGTAAACAGGTTGTAGAAGGGAGTTTCTGTCTAGGACTAGCAGGAATTCTGTTGCAGGAGGAGCCAGGTGGGGCCAGTTAGGTGCAATTGGGGGTAGGTAGACAAAAGCTACTTAAAGCAGCTGTTGAGAAAGCGCTGCACTGTTTCTCGCTGACAAAAGTTAGGCAGTTGACTAGCAGCAGGAACCAAGAGAACTATAAAGAAACAAACAAAAAAAAGTAACATTTAGAAGCATGTGGCCACTACAGTGTCAGGTTTGCAGAATGATTGCCTTCCTGGATGAACTCATCCAAGAAGATTTCATTTGTGAACGTTGTCGGCAGGTTGAAATCCTAGAGATCAAGGTTCGTGATCTTGAGGCTCAGCTTGTCGATCTGCGCTGTATTAGGGATATAGAAGAATTGGTCAATCAGCCCATGAGAGAGATGGTGTGCAGCCAAAAACTAGGAGAGTTGAGACCTTAGAGCAGAACAGCGTAGAGAACTGCTGGGTTACAGTAGGTCGTAACCGCAGAAAAGGGCGTGCACAACCCATAGAGACACCCCCAAGAGCTAGAATTGCCCAACACCATTGGGGGGCAGTTGAGCACCAGAGCACCATGGTGCCCACTCCCCCCCAGAAGAAGGAGGTAGTTATAGTAGGAGACTCAATTCTTAGAGGTGTAGATCACACAGTGTGTTCTAGTGATAAGGAGACACGCATGGCATCTTGCCTGCCTGGTGCTCAGGTTGCAGATCTCCCTAAAATAGTAGACGGGCTACTGGCCAAAGCCAGGGGGAATCCACTGGTCATGGTCCACATTGGAACCAATGACATAGGAAAAGGTAGGACAGAGGTTCTGCAAGACAAATTTAAAGAGTTAGGAACAAAACTAAAGAGCAGAACCTCCACGGTAGTTTTCTCTGAAATACTTCCAGTACCACGTGCCAGGCCAGGGAGACAGGCAGAGATTAGAAAGTTTAACACGTGGTTGAAAGCTTGGTGTAGGGAAGAGGGGTTTAGGTTTATGGAGCATTGGTCTTTCTTCTGGGATAGATGGGACCTGTACAAACCGGACAGTCTACATCTAAACAGAAGGGGGGCTAATGCATTGGGAGAGCGTATGTGCAGTGAAATTGAGAATCATTTAAACTAGGAACCAGGGGGGCAGGGGGCTCTGACAATGGGAGATGTTCCACTAAGGAAAGAAAACCAAGGGAAACTGCCAGTAGGAAAGTCCTGAAATGTTTGTACCTCAACAGAATCTTTGTGGGTGAAACTTTTGAATAAGAGACCTGGAGGATTAGCGGTAGGAGTGTGTTACACACCACCCAACTCAGATATTCAGAAAGATGTTGCATTGTACAGTGTAATCAGGACTGCATGTAGCAAGGATGTGGCTGTTATAATGGGGGATTTCAATTTCCCAAACTTAGACTGGGAAAGCCCAGTGGGGACTACAGAAGCAGAAATAGAAATGGTTGAGATGGTAAATGACTGCTTTCTAACTCAATTTGTCAGGGAACCAACCAGAGAGAGCGCATGTATTGACTTGATCTTTTCAAATGAGCAAGATAGAGTCAGGGGGACAGTAGTTAGAGAACCAATGGCAAATTGTGATCACAATATGGTTAGCTTTGAGGCATTCTTTCAAAAAACAAGGTCCAAGTCTAAAACAATGGTCTACAATTTTAGAAAAGCAAACCTTGAAGGTATGAGACGGCATTTAGAAGAGGTAGACTGGAGCACACTGGATACAGAGTCAGTTAAAAATGGATGGGTATATTTTAAGAATATACTACTTCTTGAGGTAGTTGAGGAACAAAAAACATTGGCCAAAATGGTTTAATAGAGGTATGCAAAAAAATATAAAGAGGAAGAAAATGTTGTATAGCGCATACAAAAGGGATGGTGACGAAACAAAATACATAGAATATGTTGAGCTGCAAAGAGATAAGAAAGGGATCAGGAACGCAAAGAGGGAAATAGAAAGAAACAGCTCTTGGAGCTAAAACCAATGCAAAGAGCTTTTTTCAATATTACAACAGCAAGCGGTCAATAAAGGAGGAGGTGAAACAGATAAAGGGCAAAAATGGAGGTATCTTGGAAAACGAACAAGATGTGGCAAATATTCTAAATGAGTATTTCACAGAGGTTTTTACAAAAGAAAAAACAGATAACATGCCACAGGTTGACAATCAGTCCAGTCAAACCCTAAGAGAGATCAGGATAAATGAGGAGGAGGTACTAAAGGGACTAGCAGAATTAAAAACAAACAAATCACCTGGGCCAGATGGGATATTTCCAACAGTACTTAAAGAAATGAGGGAAATTATTTATAGGCCGCTAACTCGATTATTCCAAATGACACTTAGAACAGGGGATGTGCCAACTGACTGGAAGACGGCAAATGTCAAACCAATCCACAAGAAACTGGACAAAACTGAGCCACGAAATTACAGACCAATCAGTCTCACCTGGATCACTTGTAAAATGTTGGAAAAAATGATTAGACAGAAAATAGAGGAGCATCTTAATGAAAACCATATTCTTGGAGATAGTCATGGGTTTAGATGAGGCAGATCATGTCTTACTAAGTTATTAGAGTTTTTTGAACATGCAACTGCAGCGGTAGATCAGGTGAAAGCATATGATATGATATACTTAGATTTCCAAAAAGCTTTTGATAAGGTTCCACACCAAAGACTGATCCTCAAATTGGAAGCTGTAGGCATTCAGGGTAATGTAAGTAGATGGATTATGAACTGGTTGATGTCTAGGAAACAGAGGGTGTCGATTAGAGGAGTCACTTCTAACTGGAGTGAGGTTGTTAGTGGAGTTCCACAGGGATCAGTACTAGGGCCTTTGCTTTTTCTAATCTATATTAATGATCTGGACTCTGGGATAGTTAGCAAACTTGTCGAATTTGCAGTTGATACTAAAATAGGTGGCTCAGCAGATACAATCTTGGCAGCACAGGCTATTCAGAGGGACTTAGATAATATTCAGTTGTGGGCCGACACCTGGCAAATGACATTCAATGTGGACAAGTGCAAGGTAATACACACAGGTAACAAAAATGTCCACTATAATTACACTATGGGAGGAATAGAACTAGATGAAGTAACGCATGAGAAAGACCTAGGAGTCTATGTGGACTCCTCACTTTCCCCATCCGAACAATGTGGGGAAGCAATAAAAAAGGCAAACAGGATGTTAGGGTATATTGTCAAAAGTGTAGAACTGAGAACAAGGGCAGTGATGTTCAGACTGTACAATGCACTAGTTTGAGCTCATCTGGATACTGTGGACAGTTCTGGGCTCCACACTTCAAGAAAGATATCGCTGCTCTAGAGGCAGTTCAGAGGAGAGCAACCAGACTTATTCCAGGTCTGAAGGGAAAGTCCTACTGAGAGACTGAGGAACTGAACCTTTTCACCCTGGAACAGAGGAGACTACGTGGGGACTTGATCCAAGTCTTCAAAATCATGAAAGGCATCGACCACATCAAACCAGAGGAGCTTTTCCAGATCAGCAGGGACACACGCACCCGGGGACACAAATGGAAATTGGGCTTCAAGGCATTCAAGACAGAAAACAGGAGACACTTCTTCACACAGAGAGGCGTCACAATCTGAACAAACTCCCCAGCGATGTGGTAGAAGCTGAAAGTTTGGGAACATTTAAAAATAGACTGGATAGGATCCTTGGATCACTTAGATATTAATGAACACCAAACGAGCACGATGGGTCGAATGGCCTCCTCTCATTTGTAAACTTTCTTATGTTCTTACTGTATGTTCTTATGTTCTTATGATAATATTGTGTAAAAGAAAAAAGTGCAAGCAACCTACTGTGCATGATTTAGGACAACTTTACTTTAGTCTGTCTGGCATAAAAGCTGTGGCAGGAGTTGTTTGAATGTAATAATAATAATAATAATAATAATAATAATAATAATAATAATAATAATAATAATAATTTAAGAAGGCATCAAATGTAGGAGTGTTGATCAAAGTGGGAAAATAATAATAATAAAGATCTTTCAAGGAAACAAACCTCTGCATTTTGTTCACACAATTATTAACACTCATACTATTACAGCCATGACCACTAATGACACTGAAAATGTGTTTAATATTTTGCACTGTTGAAATGAGAACACTAGGGTGTGCTGTATACTAAGTGTGTCGGTTGTGTGGCACACATGGTCTGCAGATGGTTTTGAATGACACACAAGGTTTCTTGCTTGTGTTCGTGCTCCATAGACAAAGGAACACAATTCAGTTCTGAAGCAGAGTTCACGTTGATCAGCAGTGAGAAAGAAAAGCATTTAAGAGAAATCTGGGTCTCACATCAAACAAACCATCAGCCTTTTCAATAATTTGACTGCTTTCGGTAAAATTGTTTACAGTCATCAGTGACAACCTCATGGCTTACACATATTGAATGCTTTTGTCTCTCAATCACACTTATGGCTATTACAGCTTGGAGGACAACTCTCTTCCCCCAAGTGGTGGAAACAGCCAACTGCACCATCAGGGCTGCACCATCATTGTCTGCCTCCTGCACCCCTGAAAGTCGCCCTATTCACCCTCTCAGTCAAGGGTTGTAATGTCTTCTGGCTTCTGTTCCAGCCCAGGTCCCAGTAACCCGTAAACGAATAGGTCTGATTAACCATTAACTGGACAAATTAAATCCTTCTCTTTGGGCTACAGAGATGTTCTTCAGTTGGTGGCACCTTGAATCAAAATGACCCTTAAAGCCAGCGACTATAAATCATCTTTAAATAATATAACAAGTATCTAACTGATACAATAACTATGCATATGATCTCCAGATGGAGTAAAGACCCGCAGACCGTACACCCCACTGGAAAAATGGGTTTGAAAGCTCTGCTGTAGGCCATCTCAAGCGCATTGCTCGTTAGAGGCTTGTGACAAAGCTCGAACCCTGTCACTGCTTCCACTGACGTCTCTGTGTTAAGTACATGTGTGTTTTCCTCGTCTTGTGTATTTGCTGTGTCTTCATTTGTATTTTTCCTCCATTGAATTTTGTTATTGCTTTGGAATGATGTTAACGTTTGGTGTAATTCTTAGTTTTCACAAGGTCTTGCTGAATTTGAGTCTTGGGGAAAAGCATCAAGCAAGTACAATAATAATAATCATAAGGATGTATTGCACAGATATAAGAGAGTCAGGCATTTTAAATCCATGACATAATTAGCGCTGCAAAATGTGTTGTGCATGAATGTGTGCTTGGACTGTGGTGCACAGAAGATGAAAAAAGTAAAAATACGGAACATCAAAACCACTTGTTTTTTACAACTTTTGCTACAATTGCAGAAAACCATGTCAGATGCTGGTAAATGAGTATCACCACTAAGTCTGGGGTGCAGCAGCCTGGAGGAATCAGTGTGTCTGTGAGGAAAAGATAAGTAGAGCAAATAAAATATTCAGGTGGTTTCAGCATTAGATATAAAGTTGTTGGTAATAGTATGATGAAGATGATGATTAATTATAATAATAATAATATAATAAGTATATGATGCATACACTTTTTGTAAACAACTTTATATTTGATATATTTGCTCTAGTTTCAATGTAGCCACTAGGTTATATTTATATGTTGTGCAAAAAGCATACAAGCAAAGGTCATGGTGATCTCCTGACGTCCGGGTTGCTGCTAAAGGAGATGCTGTAAATATGAACCTGACATTTAAAAGATTTGAAGAAACTGAATAAGAACCTGAGGTCAGACAACTTCTCCTTTACAAACCACAGCGCCATGCACTGTGCAGAAGATACGGCATCTTCACCCCTCTCTGGATTTTGCACATTGACTTCCACTTTATTTTGATCTATTTTGTTTTTTAATATAGAGCAGAGACTGCGAGTGCTAAGTCTGTCAAGTCAGAAAAAACATCTTTATGCACAAACATAACTTATGCTTAGTTTTCAATCGGCTAGTCCTGTTGAGGTTCCTCTCTATGTACACAAACCAAGATATTCAATACAAATTAAAAATACGGTTGCTTGTTGCATTATTAAAATCAGAGTAAAAATGTTAAGATGCCCCAAATGTGCCTATCTGTCTGTTTCATTCACTTCTTCATTAAAAGCTCAAGAGACGCCTTGAGTCGAAGTGTAAATAAGCCTCCAACTGTTGTTTAATTCAACTGATGACCCATCTTCTGGTCAGCTGCACATCATACAGTTTGGCTGCTGGATATGCTCACGAAGACAATCAGAGATCAGGGGAGCAAACCATTCCAATATCAAAGTTTTTTCTTTCTCTGTTTGGCAATAAAATAAACATGCATTGCTCAAGCCATTCTAATGACTGTGTTGAGTGTGGGGGGGTGGACACAACGATTGTGATACAGATGAGAGCAGCTTGGATGCTTTACAATGCCTTATAGACAGGGGGTGCTGGAGAAGCACAGCAAAACAGCACGGCGAGGGGGGGGCAAAGAAAAAACACTGTGATATGGTTTTCAATACCTAGTTTGGCTATAATGCTCATAGTAAAGGAAAGTTCAATTAATCTGGGGTGAGTGGAGATGCAATTAGTTATTACTTAGTCAAACTCATTTGATCTGAATGTGAAACCAAGAATAGGGTTTTGCTTCATTATTCAAGCTGCTGGAAGCACATCATGCAGTTTTGTTTTAAACCAGGCCTTAGTTTCACACTAAGTTTCTAGTAAATCCTGCTTTGCACGTCATTTTGCTTTTGAATATCAGCCAGTGTGCTGCATTGCGCTGTATCGACGGGTGATCTTTTCGTGACAGTTTGTCTCACACAACTGGATTACAAGACAAGTGCAAACTCCAAGCGTTGTTTCCGAAAGTTCAGGAGGTCAACCACTTTGTTGTTGTTTTCTTTTTTCCATCAACATGTTTTATTCAATTTTTCAGTTGATTTCCACAAACTCTATTTAAATATGAAATAGCAAGGCTGTCAGCAAGAGAAAACATGTTTGGCAAGATACAAACAGTTAATAAAAAATAGCATGCCTAAATACCCAAGTGCAATAATATAATTTATGAAGGATCCCATGGCCACCAGAGTTCACTTTTTAATGTATCTTATTAAAAAAAGTTCTAGAGTCGGAATAAACTATTCTAAATGTTTTATTTCCCAATAAAAGGATTTAAAAGCTTACTTTACTGCAGGTATCCATATCCTATCTGAAATTAAATGAAAACTGCAGAAGAGTGCCCGTAAACAAGGAATACAACATAACCCTGATGATTTAAAGCAAGAGATTACAAGTTCTACTCAAATCATACAGCTCTGAGTTGCTGGGAAATGTATGCTTTTCGGATAGTTAATTATATTTGTCAAGTTGTTCTTGTATTCCACAAGTGTGTGTGAGTGTGTTTGTGTACATATATATATATAAATATATTGTTTTTGTTGTTCTGTCATTTTGTTTCCTAAAGACAGTGAGTCATGATCACATTTCTCTGAAGTCTCAGCTGTGAATTCAGTGCGCTGGGCAAGGAACATTAATAATCATGTGTTTCGGGCAGCGAGGACCCCGCATGCGAGAATGCCATCCCAGATAGATGTTCGGGGAAATCCCTCTTGTGCACAGGATTCTAAAAGTGGGCTGTGAGAAAAATGCAGCGTTTCATAAATGGCAAGAGACCAGCCATGATGAGATATGAAGTTCAATTTAGTTTCCATAAACATTTAACCAATGTTTCCCTCCTCACCTCACTTAGAGACGGCATTGCTGGTTGTAGTTATAAACTTACGACTGACACGATGTTACCTAAGAAAAAAGACGATTAAGAATTATTCCATGTAATAAAGAAACGGGTGTATGGTGAAAGTAAGCGAGACGGCACAGTAATGTAACTACAGCAGCCCGTAGCACTCGGCAGCATGGCTGTGTGTGTTATTCACGTCCCAGCTGCAGTCATGTGTGCTCAGTATTGTACTTGTTTTCCTTTATCTTTGTTGTGATTGGGATTGAAGTGCTTCCCTCTCTGATGGTTCTTGCTAACAGTCTTAGTTCCTTAAGGCTGTTCCTCTCCTTGCACAAGAAAACACTGGAGTTCCTGTGTTTGAGATCCGCCTGTGAAACAGTAATGCATTGGGGCTCTGGTGTGGGAAAGACATTCACTGGGGCTCTCAACAAAAGCGTCCTGAACCGAAAGTGTAAGACTAGTTCCATGGCCTCCTCTCGATCGGAAAGCCTCTCTTGTCCTCGGCTCATCGATCTTGGTCACGAGATCTTCAGAAAACATGGAAAGATGCTCCAAAACAATTAGAAAAGTCGCAAGATCGAGCAGCTTAAGGGTTAAGGTAATGTGCAAAGAACAGAAAAAAAAAATCTGGATAGGGTGCTCTGAGTCATCCTGAGACAAACTTATGCAATATATACAGAAAGAGGAACTCATGGTGAAGACTCGATGGGACTCTGGCCACTGGCTCCAGAAATGGAATTTCATTTTTACTCATTCCTTGTGTAATCTTTACCAGTGTGTGTGTGTGTGTGTGTGTGGGTGTGTGCGTCTCAATGTCCTTAAGTTTCTCTCTGTATTAAAATGCTCAGACTACACTCATTTCAAGCTAAGAGACCCACCACCCAAACAGTCATGTTGGAGAGCAGACGTGTTTCACCTAAAGCTGGAACTGTCTTCAAGTTGTTTACATTTTAGAAGCTGGGCGCAGTGCATGCTGGGTAACAATTGGACACGCTCAGGGCAAATCCAGACACTTCTGGCAACTTATTGTTTAAATCAAAATTCTCCTAGCTTTTAAGGGGAGTACAAAGGACTACTGAGTTATAACAGAGGGGCTGCACAACACTCGAGCATACAATACAGTTATCTTACTAGCACTTAATACATGAATACATGGTCAACTAATATGCAGGAAACTTAGCTGTTGTATCACATTCAGCCTTTAGACTACTGTGAAAGAAATCAGGGCTGATATCTGCTGTGTCCTGTCTGATAGCTACCCATGTACCCCACCCAGGTGCTTCAGTAGTTCATGCAGTGCCCAACATTTACAGATACTTCTGTCACAGGTGGACAGTAACACAACATCAATACCAAAAGTGACTAAGCCACCCGAGTCATTAACCTGTGGGGAGGGGGGACCTCAACACCACCCCTCCCTGCGCAGGGTCGGACAGGATCTCTGAACACAGTGCAGGCTTGAGGAAGTGAAAAGTACTGATTGACATTTCTTGGTTTCACTATGCCTGGTTAAATACAGCAAGAGCACAGGGCAACCAGTCAGACACTCTGTGACAAGCAGGGAAAAAATATCTATAATAAAATGCATCGGCTAGAATCGCTGTTATTAAGAGATGGGTGAATAAAAAGCTACATAAAACCCTGACTGAATCCCAAATAAATAGAAAGCAAACTAAACTAACTACACCCTAGTCTTGAACCATTATATTTCCCCGCAACAAATACCCAACAGTGTTCTTCAGTACCGGCTCTCCTCTAGTCAAGTCAAGTCAAATTCTAAATGATATCTTTAAATGCATTTCAAGATATCTTAAAATATTTTTAGATAACTTCCAATCATTTAGAGATATCTGCAAATAAGAGTGCTTTTTAATAAGGTGCTTTTTAAAGGTATCTCTAAATTATTTGCAGATATCTAAATAGTTTAAAGATATCTGCAAATCATTTAGAGATATCTCTAAATGTACTTTTAAATGAGATATCTATAAACTATTTGCAGATATCTAATTGATTTGCAGATATCGTTAAATGATTTAGAGATGAAATGAAGATATCTGGAATTATTTGAAGATATCTTTAAATGAATTAAAGATATCTCTAAATGATAATTTGGCTTGCCATATACCCAGGACGGCAACCCCAGGCGCGACAAGGTGAATCTCAGAGGAGTCGGCCACACCGGGTTGACAGGGAAATAGATTACCAATTCATGTTTTATCTGTTTGAATCTTCACTCAAACATGTCTTCTTGTTATCCCCAGTGGTACCAGCGCACAGGAGCAATAAGACCATACGGGAAGCTTTTTATTCCTTCTCAGGAGCCTAGAAATACAATAAAGTGTTTTTCTAAAGAAACCTGTCTCCCCATCTCTTCTACAAACTCTGTTACTCTGTTTACACCACAGAGCGCTACATCACTTTCTCGTCTGGCATGTCCTGTGTGTCCATGCTCCTGTATCGAGTTCTAGTAGCTGCCCCCCATCCTCCAAACTGCACCTGCTTCCACGTCAAGGAGCAGAGAGAAGTTGCAGAGTGGAAGCAGATAATTAATTACACAAGTACCATCACTTATAATAATTAAATAACCATACAGTGAGGGAAAAAAGTATTTGATCCCCTGCTGATTTTGTATGTTTGCCCACTGACAAAGAAATGATCAGTCTATAATTTTAATGGTAGGTGTATTTTAACAGTGATAGACAGAATAACAACAAAAAAATCCAGAAAAACGCATTTCAAAAAAGTTATAAATTGATTTGCATGTTAATGAGGGAAATAAGTATTTGACCCCCTATCAATCAGCAAGATTTCTGGCTCCCAGGTGTCTTTTATACAGGTAACGAGCTGAGATTAGGAGCACTCTCTTAAAGGGAGTGCTCCTAATCTCAGCTCGTTACCTGTATAAAAGACACCCGTCCACAGAAGCAATCAATCAATCAGATTCCAAACTCTCCACCATGGCCAAGACCAAAGAGCTGTCCAAGGATGTCAGGGACAAGATTGTAGACCTACACAAGGCTGGAATGGGCTACAAGACCATCGCCAAGCAGCTTGGTGAGAAGGTGACAACAGTTGGTGTGATTATTCGCAAATGGAAGAAACACAAAATAACTGTCAGTCTCCCTCGGTCTGGGGCTCCATGCAAGATCTCACCTCGTGGAGCTTCAATGATCATGAGAACGGTGAGGAATCAGCCCAGAACTACACGGGAGGGTCTTGTTAATGATCTCAAGGCAGCTGGGACCATAGTCACCAAGAAAACAATTGGTAACACACTACGCCGTGAAGGACTGAAATCCTGCAGCGCCCGCAAGGCCCCCCTGCTCAAGAAAGCACATGTACAGGCCCGTCTGAAGTTTGCCAATGAACATCTGAATGATTCAGAGGAGAACTGGGTGAAAGTGTTGTGGTCAGATGAGACCAAAATCGAGCTCTTTGGCATCAACTCAACTCGCCGTGTTTGGAGAAGGAGGAATCACCCCAAGAACACCATCCCCACCGTCAAACATGGAGGTGGAAACATTATGCTTTGGGGGTGTTTTTCTGCTAAGGGGACAGGACAACTGCACCGCATCAAAGGGACGATGGACAGGGCCATGTACCGTCAAATCTTGGGTGAGAACCTCCTTCCCTCAGCCAGGGCATTGAAAATGGGTCGTGGATGGGTATTCCAGCATGTCAATGACCCAAAACACACAGCTAAGGCAACAAAGGAGTGGCTCAAGAAGAAGCACATTAAGGTCCTGGAGTGGCCTAGCCAGTCCCCAGACCTTAATCCCAGAGAAAATCTGTGTAGGGAGCTGAAGGTTCGAGTTGCCAAACGTCAGCCTCGAAACCTTAATGACTTGGAGAGGATCTGCAAAGAGGAGTGGGACAAAATCCCTCCTGAGATGTGTGCAAACCTGGTGGCCAACTACAAGAAACGTCTGACCTCAAGGGTTTTGCCACCAAGTACTAAGTCGAAGGGGTCAAATACTTATTTCCCTCATTAACATGCAAATCAATTTATAACTTTTTTGAAATGCGTTTTTCTGGATTTTTTTGTTGTTATTCTGTCTCTCACTGTTAAAATACACCTACCATTAAAATTATAGACTGATCATTTCTTTGTCAGTGGGCAAACGTACAAATTCAGCAGGGGATCAAATACTTTTTTCCCTCACTGTAAGTAACACAAAAAAAAAAAAAAAGAACATACCAATAAATTGAAAACCGAACACCAAGAAATCAATACCTACTGATTAAAATCTGAGTTTGGCACTTCACATGACACTTAATTCTACTTTTCGACGGAAGAGGCTTATTTTAAATGCATGTGTTTATGACGCTAAGGAGATCTCCTTGAGTCAGCACTTTACAGCAATTCTAATTCCTGCCTTGCATAAAAGCACTTGGCATGAATTCGCTCTCTCCTCTGGCGTTGTAGTGTCACAGAGAAGCCAAAGCACTTGCATTGTTTCTCTGTATGGTACAACAAAGAGGCTCACAACACCGCACCCATTCATCCCATCATTAAAAATTCCATACCGGGTGTGTGGGGGGTTTCTGCTTTGCGCTGTGAAGAAATTGGTTATGGAATGTAGCAGAGGAGCCCATATGTAGGATCTCGTATTGTATATTGCATATTGTTCTGTTAAGGGGGAGCCCCGGTCTCTGAAGGGAGCGGTGAGTCCATGCTGCAGCCAGGGAGTGGGAGCAGCACAGGACCTTGTACGTGTCATTGTGGTTCATTGTGCAAACCCCAGGCAGCCCGTCCGCTGTCCCTCGGACTCCTTGCCATTGCGACTGCGCCCTGGCCTGGGGCTCCACTGTGGCCCCTCCTCTGTGTCTGAGGTCAGCCCAGGGTATCCCGTGGAGGGACTCGGCTCTGTGCGGCAGTGGGGTGGCACTGGATGTGAAACATAACTTCGATGAACGAGAGGTTGCAGCAGCAGGGTGGTGTGAGAAGAGAAGCATGGCCCGGGCAATCTATGGTCTTACTCATGCTAACACCCAAGGGTGAACCCACGACGCACCCCCTGCCACACCCTGGTGATCAGAAACGCACAAGGGGCTCATACTAAAGAAATGCCGCACCGTATCGTGTTGGGAAATAAGCAGAGAGATGCATGGTCACAGTAACGCGTTGAAATGAGAGAGAAGAAGCAGAACTGTTCACTCCCTCGAGACCTGGCATTCATTTTCATTGTGTTATTTCCCACCTTTTTAATAATAATAACAGTAATAATCCCTCCAGAAGATTCAGGATGTGATGTTGTGGCTCAAGGAATGAGAAGAGGGCTGTTGTGATTCAGTGGTTCGCGGTACTGAGGTCTCAACATACTGCATGGAGACGGGGGCGAAATTGTCTGTGAAAATGCCCCCCGGTCTCCTGCAGAGTTACGGCGGCTTTTGGATTCATGGATATAGTCTGATGACACGTTTCTCTTTCATGCTTTAGTCGTCTCTACAGTGTGGTCACCGTTCAAGCATATTGGACTTGAGTCTTTGACCTGGTTTAGCTGTATTCGCTGTGTCTTGCTTTGTGTTCTTGCTGGGCTCTGTGGCCTATTATTGTATGCTACATAGATTGTCTGACTAGACCCCTCAGTATAATATAGTAATAATAATGTTGAATGTTGCACTGCACTTGGTCGATATCTGGAAATTCCCCCACCCCTGCAAGCCAGCAGACATGTGTCACAAGCTACGGTGTGTGTCTGAAGGCGACCGCAGTGCCCACATTTAACACACCTCGTGGATTCTGTTCCAGATCTGTTCCTGCACAGATTCCTGTTTAACTCATCGATGGACCTTAAAGTGGCACTGTATCATCCTTAGTATAACAACATAAGCTGGCCAGTTCAGGGCTAACTGTTAACAATGCGTTTGCCCGCTGGCTTTATACGACGTTACTACAGTATCAATATGTAGAAATCCTAAAGAAAACTGGAAACATGCAGCTTTTATGGGGAGAGAATAAAATGTGAAATAGCAACTGTAAAAATAAAATAAAAATCTCTCTGTCTGTCTCTCTCTCTCTATCTCTGTCTGTCTCTCTCTATCCCCCTCTCTGTCTTTCTGTGTGTGTGTCTCTCTGTTTCTCTCTCTCTCTGTCTCTCTCTATCCCTCTCTCTCTCTGTCTCTGTCTGTCTCTCTTTGTCTGTCTGTCTTTCTGTCTCTCTGTCTGTCTGTCTCTCTCTATCTATATCTTTCTCTCTCTCTCTCACTCTGTCTTTCTGTCTCTCTCGGCTGCTTCCAGAAGATTGATCTCAAGCCTCTCTCCTGTTGCCATTTCTGTGCTGCTCTCTTGTGGCTCCTGTGGGCCGAGCTGACAGGAAGCTGGGCTGTAATAGATAAAGGTCTGCTGCAGGAGGATGGGCGCTGACTGTTAGAGATACAGGGTGGGCTCAGCGATGTGCCGCTGTGATGTGGTCGGTCATGTGTGCTATGCTCAGCCTGCTAGGGTTCACGGGCGCCGTGGGCTGCCGGGGAAGGAGGGCTGACAATTTTGAGAATCTGATAGCTGCCGATTCCAGTCCACCAAACCGCAGAAGGCTTTCTGCTATTGTCAAGAATCAGGTCTGCGGGGATTGCTCTGACACCTCTGTCGCTCTTGGGGGACTGTAGATGTTTTAGCACGAGCGTATATTATTAATGTGTCAACACTTACACTCTGAACTACCCAGAACTGATAACGTTACGGAGAGCTCTCAGCGTGCTACTCAGTGCATGTTCTTCACTTTGATTTTGGTTATTCAGTTTTGATTATATTCACCATTTCCCTTTGCAGCTTTTGATTTGAGTTCTCCCACTCTGGTCCCTGGGCAGCACGAAGCCATTCAATCACTTGGGTAATTTAATGAATCTCTCTATTTGGGCCACTCCCCGAATAGCGAAGGTAAAAGGAAAGCCGGAGCTGAGGAGACATGGAAAAGAAATGGAAAAGGGCAGCGAAAAGAAGAAATTGAAAAATAATGAGAAGAGAATATTTTAAATTCTCACTGACTCCTCTCTCCTGCATAGATATGTGTTTTTATGTATTACAACAATAGATTATATATACACCGACCAGCCATAACATTATGACCACTGACAGGTGAAGTGAATAACACTGATAATCTCGTTATCATGGCACCTGTCAGTGGGTGGGATATATTAGGCAGCACGTGAACATTTTGTCCTCAAAGTTGATGTGTTAGAAGCAGGAAAAATGGGCAAGTGTAAGGATCTGAGCGACTTTGACAAGGGCCAAATTGTGATGACTAGACGACTGGGCCAGAACATCTCCAAAACTGCAGCTCTTGTGGGGTGTTCCTGGTCTGCAGTGGGCAGTACCTATCAAAAGTGGTCCAAGGAAGGAAAAGCGGCGACAGGGTCATGGGCGGCCAAGGCTCATTGATGCACGTGGGGAGCGAAGGCTGGCCCGTGTGGTCCGATCCAACAGACGAGCTACTGTAGCTCAAATTGCTGAAAAAGTGAATGCTGGTTCTGATAGAAAGGTGTCAGAACACACAGTGCATCACAGTTTGTTGCGTATGGGGCTGCGTAGCTGCAGACCAGTCAGGGTGCCCATGCTGACCCCAGTCCACTGCCGAAAGCGCCTACAATGGGCACGTGAGCATCAGAACTGGACCACAGAGCAATGGAAGAAGGTGGCCTGGTCTGATGAATCACGAGTTCACGGTGTTGACTTGGCCTCCAAATTCCCCAGATCTCAATCCAATCGAGTATCTGTGGGATGTGCTGGACAAACAAGTCCGATCCATGGAGGCCCCACCTCGCAACTTACAGGACTTAAAGGATCTGCTGCTAACGTCTTGGTGCCAGATACCACAGCACACCTTCAGAGGTCTAGTGGAGTCCATGCCTCGACGGGTCAGGGCTGTTTTGGCGGCAAAAGGGGGACCTACACAATATTAGGCAGGTGGTCATAATGTTATGGCTGATCGGTGTATCTACCTGGCCACTCGGGGGTGAAAGGCCAAATCAAGGGGGGAGACCACACCCCCGTAATACAAACATAGTACCCCAGAAAAACCCATTTTGAATAAAAAGTAAATAAAAAACCGTCAGGATGTTCACAGTGGAAATACAAAATGAAATGTACCTTATTTCAAGTGGTGAAGTAAAATCGTGTTCATTTTTACAAACTTGCTTTCAGTTATAGGCGACAAAAATAGACTGCTTGTACCCCCCCTCCCCCCCACAGAGTTATGTTGCAAAACCCTCACTAATTAAAAATACAACACTGCAAGTAAGTGTCTAAAAAGAGGTCTGATAAATCATCCACTGAGTCTAATGATAGTCACAGTCTTCTGAACTGGGAACACAGAATTCTCCAAAAGGGGAAGAAAGAAAACATTTGTCAATTGTCAGATATGTAGCGTTGCTTAAGATACCTATGACATTTCTGACTCTGTTGGCTTTTGTTCTCTGTTGCCCATCATTGGCACATCTGACACAAGTGCGCTGTGATCTGAGCGTCTCGTCTCGGCTCTACCGGGAATTGTTCACCAGTTCACCGTAAGTCACCAGATTCAGCCTGGGTGACTGGGTGGGTGCTGGGAATCTCACGTACCGAATAATGAATCACCAGGAACTCACAGAGCAGTTCATGGGAATAAATGTGAACTGTGCTGTTCTGCTGCTGACCCTGTACATTTGTTTTATTGTTACACATTCAGGTCTACCCAGGACATCCAGGCCTGCTTTGCCACGACTAACCTGGGCTCTGCGTCAGATCCAAGCCCCGGCTGGATGAAAGCACAAAGAGTGAACTGCTTCTTTCAGGACGGCCGGCTGCCCTGCGTGTTTCGCTCTGCTCCTTCGCAGCTCTATTCGCTCCCATCCCACTTTTATCTTGAATGGTTGCTTATGGTGGTGGTGGGGGGGGGATGGTGGTCAACGTCTGTCATAGTAAAACATGCACTTAAATACATAGTGATGAAGGAAATGAGGAATCAGGAAAAAGAAGTGAAAAATTTGTCCCGTCCCTTCCCCGCCGCCCCCTTCCAGTCTGAGCCATTTCCATCCCCCCACGTAGCACGGTAATTTCGAAAGACAGCATGAACACGGAAACTCACCGTGCGTGGAGCTGCAGCGATGGAGGTCAGGGGGGTGGGGGGTTCGCTTTGTTGTTTTTACCAGAATTTTACCTAACAGGTGTGACTTGGTTACTTTTTATTTTTCGGGTTCCTGTTTTCAAACTTTTCCTGTTTTTTGTTTTCATCAAGTCTACAGCATCATCCCTTTGGAAAAAAACTCTGATATTTATTTTATTGTATTTTTTGTTCACTGTATTCTTAGTTTTTTTCCGCTGATGTGTGTGTTTGTGTGTGAATGTTTCTTTTTAAAACAAAGACCACAATCAGGAAACTGGTTCACAAAAGCATTTGGAAATTGACGATAGACGAACACCAATATACAGCCGAACACAAAAAGGTTATCTGCATCTCTTCAGTGATGCTCACGGTTCACAGGGATTGTGAAAGTGTGAAAGTGCTGTCACAATCCTAGTTTACTTTATTCAAAAACCTCTCTCTTTCTCATGGTCGTGTGGAAGAGGTTTTTGGAACGGATGAGCTACTTGCGAACACATGCACATGCTAGGCTAATGTCCTCCTACCATGTGATCGTTTATGGCACCTGGAAGCATCAGATTGATTGGAAAATTCCTCGCTGCCACATCAAGCAATGGAAAAAAACAAACAACAACAACAAAAACACCCACAAGTTGGTGGTGTTCAGACATGAACTGCAGACAGAAAAGGGGAGACCCCGAAAGCAGGTCTAATTATTAATGCTGTGGTTTCGTCATCTGGTCTGTTAATCAGCTACCAAAGACAGACAACAACACAAAAGCATTCTCTTTCAGCTTTGAATATACCTCTGATAGCAAGACACATACATTAACAATTGCTGTGTTGTCTGTGAAGTGAAAAAAAAACCTTTCATTTACACATTTAGCTTTTTTTGTTATTATAATTTGTAGGACAATGCACAGTATCTCAAAACACATCTTCCAAACCCAATTAAATTTCCCATATTTAAGCCATATCTGCGGGGTGGATCGTCCCCAGTGAGAGTCAGCGGTGCTACAGGTCCGCTGGGCCGATCACAAGACCCGGCGGCACCGAGACACAGCGCGCCAGGAAGCGAGAGCAGCAGCGTGGCGCAGTCCTCTCCAGGCACAGCGCGGCTCTCCAGGCTCCAGCACCGCCTCTTGTCACTGTGATTCATTTCATTTTCTCAGCCATAATTTAACCTGTTGATTTAGGGAAGTCTGTAAATTATGGCCGGGCTCCTATCAGTGTAAAAGAGCAAAAAAAAAAAAAAAAAAAAAACAACAACCCAAAAAAAACCTCAAGTACCAGCTTGAATGGGTGAATAAAGGAAGTTTTTGTGTTCACTTTATTGACTTCCCTGTTTGATTTACAATTGTCCTGATTTGCCTCTCTGTTGCAATCTGTTGCCGTTGTGTTAATGAGCCGTACACAAAGCGTGTGGTGTCGCCGAGAGGGCACAGACCTTTCAGACCTTTACTGCTGAGACACGGCCTGTCGATCGTGCTCAGGCAGCGTAACTTGGCATGGGTTCGGGCCAGGACCCACGCCGTGGCCCTGGGCTCTCCTGTCTGCTTTCCCTGCACTTCTGGGACATATTTTCTCATCACTCTGTGTAGTTATCAGGGGTGGGGTGGGATGCAGGCAGTGAGAAACCCTCTTTATTTAAATCAGTTATCAATTGAACCATCAATGTCCAACAAGACAGGAAATACAAAGCCAAGGGGAACCAAGGGTCAGCGGTCATCCTGCCTCGGTAAGTCGGACCCTGCTTGAAGCCCACCAGGGATGCCCTTTCGATGTAAGCACATTAAAGTCCACTACAATGCGGGATTAACCAATTCATTTTCTTAACTGGATTAGTTAAATTGAACTAGCTGAAGCTGCAGCACCAGTGGATGGTTAAGGCTGGTATGTGGTGGACCCAGCTAGGCCAAACACATCACTTTAAAGTGTCCTATACTGATATCTGCATTTCTAAGTTTACTTGGGTAACTATAGCACTCATTTCACAAGGTATCAGTAAAATAATTGTAATCATTTTATATTTTTTCTGCTTTAATTCAAGCTTTTACAGTCCTGTTGTGCGCGCTGACAGAGATGAAATACAGCAGCTCATTGTGTGAGAGATTTGTCGTGACTACTGAGGTTTTTTTCAATGCATGATTTATAATACACAGGATATCTGCTTAGTAGGGTAAAACCACACCGTTTTCCTCAGATCTTGCTCAGATTTTAGTCTGCTTATCTTCTCTGTTGCATACATCATGAGTCCGGCACTGAGAAAAAGAAATAATGGGTTTGTATGACCCTGCATATAAAATATCACAAGCAATTCATTTCACTCTGTCAAGAATATATATTATTGTTATTATTTCATTTTTTTACAGGGCCTTTAACAACATAATGGATTGCCTGCAAAACTCTGCCTGACTGAAATACTTTAGTTTTCTGGCGTTTTTTTCTCTCAGAATCGCACATTTCCCCCATTTCCAGTGTGGCCTCAGCCCGAACTTATAGTTGAGGCCGCTGTGGGGATGAGTTTTATATTTTGTAACTGACCAGCAATCTTTTCAGTAGAAACTAAGATAGACAACAAGAGTGCAAAATTTCCTGTGCGGCTCTTTCTGTTTCCTGTTTTCATTTTTGTGTGTGTCTGTGTGTGCGTGAGTGTGTGTGTGTGTGTAATGTCTGCGTTCTCTCTGGTCAGGGCTTGTCAGTGTGTCTCTAGATCCGCTGTCTCAATGTGAAACAGCAAAACTGCCCACAAAGCTGAGCCTTATGATTTGTCTTGCGAGAGATGGAATGAATAATCCCGAATCAACCTCTACTTTGTGCGCAATACAGAGGCTGTCTCTCTCTCTCCATTCCCAACACAACAGATGCAAACTGTATATGTCTATTACAGCCTCACTGAACAATCACACCCAGCCGAGGACTTCACCTGTTACAGGGTCTCTCTGGGCCAGCTGAGGGTCCTGTCACCATTTGAGGGGGTTCATCCGTAGAACAGGTGTCTACAATGTATGTTAAATCAATCAATCGATCAATCAATCAAATTTAACTTGAGAAACATATGCATATATGCTTGCCATAGTGAATGGTCTTTAATAGAATCAAACTGTTGTAGATTTAAAATGAACAACTTGTGAGCAACAACTTGTAAACACAAAAACTAGGACCTGAGCAGAATTACTGCTCATGGCATTTGATAGCATTTTATGAGTTGAATTTGTCTTTAAATATATACAACACATCATTAAAACCTACATCACTTGCATGTAACACTATTGTACGTTGACATACATCATGTGAACTGGATTTGAACCAAAGTGATGCCAGCTCACCCTGATAAATTGACCATTTTAACATTGTTTCTCAGTGGTTTTACCGCAGTGCTCTCCTGTGAGTGTCAACATGCCTCCCATGCGCTTTACTGCACTGGACCAGGAGAACACCATGGGGTGCAATGCGAACTTTAAACTCATGTGTATAGAGTCCAGTAAAGCGCGGTGAAGGCCTGTGAAAACCAATGGCACAGCCCGAGTAAAACCACACACAAAAAGTGCAAAAAGCGCGAGTCGGTGTAACAGGGTAAAGTTCAGTACGAGCTGCGCAAGGATCTCGAGGAGGACCTCATCCAACCGGGGGTTGACAAAAGCCTGCTGGAGGTAAGGATTCGTTTATGTGTTCATGTATTTGTCTTTGGTGTCGGTGGGGTCTGCTCCCACGCTGTGCCCCGTGTGCGCTCGGGGTGCGGCGCTGCGACTGTGGCTGCGGAAAGAGAAAAGCTCGGCCTGCCATGCTGCTCACTGTGTTTCCTGCCGTCACCGTCAGCTGCCCGATGGGGAAAGTAAAGCCCTTCCTGTACACGCATGAGGGCTCGCACCATTGACTATGAGAAACAGGTGCAGAGGGATTTGGCTGCCGTTCGCTGCTGCCCGTGCGGCGCCCCACTCGCTCTGAGAGGCATAGACACAGAGCAAACCGACACCCTGCTATACAATGGCATCGACTTGAATTTTTCAAAGTAGACTCTTTAGAAAAACACAGAGAACAGAGAATACAATAAGATTCTGGTTTGTTACTTGATAATCCTCTCGAACAGGCCCAGAAGTTTAAGCCACACGCAGAACATCGTGTGGAAATTTAAAGGACACCAGTGTTCTGCTGTAATCAGTCCCTGGCTGAGTTATAGACGAGTTATAATGTCAAACCTTATTTAGGGATCTAAAGCACCACATACACTTACATACAAGAAGTAAGGTCAACTACTTCAGTGAGCAAAAAGCCAGCTTCTAAAAGATATAGCAATACATTGTATCTACACATTTCTACAGCTGTTTTAGTCACTGTAATGCAATGAATCAATCCATCAATTAATTAACCCATTCATCCATTAATTAACACAATCAATCAATTAATAGAGTAATAGAACCCACAGACAAAAAAAAAATGAGTGGTTGAATCGTTTTGCATTTTAATTTGCATTACAATTCGTCGTCCTTCCTGGCTTCTGGCACTTCTATTAAAACATTTTCAATCATGGTTTCTGATAATATGAGAGGTTAGTGTGGACCCCCCAAACAACAAGACAAAAACTGAAAAAGTCAATAAAATGGCAGACTTCTTGCTAACATATTGTGTGACAAGATGAGTGCTCAGAGGCCGAGGGGTGGCGGGAGGCTGGCCACTCTAGTGGTGTTCAGAGATGTGTGAAAAGCTTAACTTAGCCCCTGCGACTCGCTGCTGCTGTAGACAGGAAAACAATGGCCTGGTAAGTGTGAGTCAGTAGCACGTTATTACTTACTGTAATGAAAGACAGCCAGAGATAATCTAAAGATGTTTGGGTGTCAGATAAGAAATAC